>NC_067492.1:58162761-58462761 GCF_947179515.1 Apodemus sylvaticus | reverse complement strand
ATCCAGTGTCCATGAGAGGTGGTGTTTTCCTTCCTGGATCAGAATGAATCTGCCAAATCCCATGTGTGAGCTACAGGTAAAGGCTATGGAAACTCCAGATGTCACATTAGTGCTGGGCCAGACTGACAGGCTGGGCTTTTCATATGCTCCTAAGATACAAGGGGCAGGATGTGAATTGAACATAAGTTACCCACATTGTCCCCTAAGATTGGACTCTGAGAGAAGAGCTTCTGGGGAATAGACCCCCTTCTCAGGGAAAAGCCCATGCTGTGATCCCTGAGTGTCCTCTAACCTGTCATTACCAGCTCCATGGCATCACTCTGCCCTGAAAATCCAGCAGCACTCTTATAGTAACAGTTATAGATGTCTGCATAGGTGGTTGTCATATGTCGAATGATGAACTTGGCCTTATTCCTGGTATCCAGAGGGAATTGAGTGTCCCAAGGATCTACACTTATAGAGATGTAGATCTTATGTATAGAGATGTAGACTTATGCTCCTTACACAGACGATACTCCTGGGCCTCCCAGGAACCCTGACACCGGATAGTCACAGGTGTATACATAGCAATCACAGAGCCAGGCTCAGCCCAGATGGGTTTTCGGAGGTGTTCTGTGAAGAAATCAAAGGCTGAGTCCCAGGACATCTTCCTTCAGACACCAGATCATAGCAGAGAAACCTCCCCTGGACCAAGATATTGGAACATTAATGCTTCCCCCAATCACCATTGTGAGAAATTGGCACACTGGAGAGTAAATTAGAGTATTTTCTCATCAGAGTGAAGGAACAAACCCTGGGATGACTAGAGACACTCACCTGCCTGTCCTGTCACCCTGGGTTCCACAATAAGACCTGGAGGAAAACATTCTCTCAGACCATTTTCACATAGAAAGACAGAGGGGATCCCCTAGGGTGTCCATGTGAAATTAAACCTGGCTGTTGAGTAGGTTCTTTTACAGACATAAGTGTCCATTCCTCATGTTCATATCTCACCAAGGTACAGCAGCACTGTGAGCACAGCTATCATGGTGAGTCCTTATAAAGTTCTGAGGTGTTCTCCTTGGCCTCTCTGACAAACGTTCTGTAACATCAGCCTATATACAGATGTCATTGTGGGGCAGGTCCTGTCATGAGTTTTCAACATCATGTTTATTATGGGAAGAGAAACTTCTGTACTTTCCTCAGCAAAGGGGATTGACTAAACTCTCAGTTCTCTGAACTTCATTTAGAGAAATGTTTTCCCTATTCCTCACAGATTTCCAGTTTGTAATTTCTGCTGGTGAAGACTGTCAGCTAGTCCATTCCTCTGAAGACACCATAGCCTGAAGACATCCCAGGAGTTCCTCTGCATAAAGGCAATTAGGCAACTAACCCAACAGTCCTATCTCTTGAAGATAATAGAGTCTTTTATGGAAGATATAAATATCTCACTGAAAGAAATACAGGAAAACAAATGTACACACATAGAAACACTTAAACAAGAAACAAATAAATCCCTTAAAGAAATGCATGGAAACAGAATCAAAACACAATAAAACAGGTGAAGGAAATGAATGAAGCTGTCCAAACCCAAATAGTGAAAGTAAAAACAATAAAACAAACACAAATGGAGGCAAACATGGAAATGGAAATCCTAGGAAAGCAGTCAGGAATTACAGATGTAAGCATCACCAACAAAACATAAGAGATAAAACGGAGAATTTCAAACAAAGAAGATAACTTAGAAGAGACTGACAAAACTGTCTATGCAAATTCAAAATAATGCAAACTCCTAATCGAAAATATACAGGAAATTTCCTGAACAGAACACTAATAGCTAATGCTGTTAGGTCAAGAATTTAAAAATGGGACCACATAAAAGTTCAAAGCTCCTGTAAGGCTTTCTTAGAACGGGAATCAAAATAGACATGGAGGAGATTCAGAGACAAACTGTGGAGCAGAGACTGAGAGAAAGGCCATCCAGAGACTGCCCCAACCTTGGATCCATCCCATATACTGTCACCAAACATAGAAGAAGCATAATACAGCTGTTTACTGAGAGACTCTGTCATTGCCTGACAAATATAGAAGTGGATGCTCTCAGCTGAGGCACTTGTTTCTGTGGAGAGTCAAGCCTCTGCTCTGAGGATTGCTGGTTTACAGACTGGGATCTATACACCTTTTGTGTATTTGAGAGCTTGGACTACCTGAGATACTACCAAAGATTGAATTGTGCCATGAAGAAGAGCACAGAGCTCTCCAGATTCTGAGTCAGAGGGAGCCACGTAGATGTGGACAACAACCAAGACAACGGTATAGAGGAGGTAGACCAACCCTTACCAAGCTTGCTGAGGGAGAAGGGGCTAGAACTTGAGAACTGTGATGGTGGAGACTGCCCTGACAAGGATCTGGCTTCTGACAGTCCCAGGAATCTAGGATTCTGGGCATGGCTTCAAAAGCTTTTGGCCAAAAGAAGAAGTGAACAAGTCACCCAGAACTCTGGAGTCCAGGAGCCCTCATGACTGCTAAGACCTGCAGTTAGGGGATCGTCTGTCATCTCCTGTATTAAAGCAAATGAACACAGAAGGATGTTGTTTCTTTACAGCCATGTGGTGTTTGTTTGCTTGTTTCTTTAAATCTTTGTGTTCTTATTGTAGTTGCCCAAGGGAAAATATGGGGGCTAGAATGGAGCCAGATGAGGATATTCTATTCTTTCCTACCTTTGGTTACAGGAGTAACTGGTGGTTTGTTTTAAAGAAATCCTTAGGAGACTTTGACATCCTGGTTTTCATGTGTGCTGGGACATAAAAGAACCAGCAAATGGGGATGAAACTTGAGCACTTTGGGAATCTTCTCTGCTTAATCAACATTGTTGAGGAGTGATCTACCCAGAAGCTTCCTTTACAGTTTAATCTAAGGGCCACCTGCAACTTCCATTTTACCCCTTCTTCCTTCTGTGTAGACTAGACTAGTCCTGAAATCAGATTTACATTGTCTTGTCTCTCTAGTTTGTGGATTAGAGGACTGTGCCACAACTTCTGCACTGGAGAACTTTCTGTTTTCTGCAATTTCTTCTGGATATTTCAGCATCACAATTTTACCCACCTGCAGAAACAGGACTGGCTGAGTTGGACAGCCAGGGCAGTGCTGGCCCTGATACAGAAAACCCAGTCACCTGGCCTTGAGAAAGTGTGTATCTTTTATGTGTTTCAATTCTTGGAAGAGCTTCATGTTTTATAAGCCTTACTTCTGCAGTTGGTCTTCCTTAAAGCTTAGCCTCTCAGCAGGAAATGGATCTGAGGTAGGGGAGTTCACTCAGGCAGGGGGATCCCTATGAGTTCCAGGCCAGCCTGATTTACACAGAGAATTCTAGGACAAACAGGGATATACAGTGAGAGGAACAAAGATATGGAGGAAAACAGAGGGAACATTGGAGAGAGGGAGGGAAGGGAGGAGGCAAGGAAGGAGGGCAGCAGGGATTGAGGGAGGACTGAGTGATGGATGGGTCTGAATGACAGTCCGTGCTGCATTTGTGGAGGATAAAAGAAGCAGCTGTGTAAAAAAGTGCTCAGGAACTGGGAGAGTCAGCTATCATCTTCCTCCTGGGGCTTCACCTGCACAAGACAATGCCTGGGAAGTTAGTAGCTCTCACTCTGCAGCCCACCCTTTCCCTCCAGGGCCAACTTTACACCATGCCAAGGATGTGGGTACTAGTGCTCGAGCATAGTCAACATCTGGTGTCATTCCAAGATAGTGTTTTATACTTTCTTGGATCTTGAGTTGCAGTTTTACCCTTTCAATTTCCTCAGGAATTTGAAATGATCTTCCCCCTACTCCCCATCAGACCTAACCTGTGAAGTAAGTCATACACAAGGCTAGGGAGTGATCACAAGGATGTCAGTGAGAAGACAACTCTTAAATATCATTGCTTACAGTCTTTGAGTTGGCTTTCTGTACTTCATTTTTCAGGAAGTCTATGTAGGAAATACTGACCAGCATGTTTTCCTTTGAATTTTTATATTTTATTTTAAAAATAATTACATCACGTGGTCCTTTTAATAGTTGTGGGAAGAAACAGATAACACATTTTGGATTCACAAGGAGAAGGACAGCCTTCCATTATGTCTTCTGTAAGGAGCAGTCCTGGAGGAGATTTCTTCAATACTCCATCAACAGTAGAAAATACCAGACATTGTTGCAGAACTTCAGTTTCTAGTATAAAAAAAAACTGACAAAAATAACTTTGTATCAAAGTTGAATGGGGATTATCTTGAAACTCATAGTTCAGTACTTTCTTTATTCCAGTCTTGACTGGATTCTGTACATTGTAATACATTTTAACGTATAAATTTGAATAAGTAGGACCCTTTTCAGTTTAGATGTACTGGATCTGGAATAAATAATAAACAAATACTGAACATTTTTCCTTGTGAATCTCTGGCTTGCAAACATGTTGTGTTAGGGATAGGTTTGGAGAAGGTGTTTCGCTCAGATATTACTTGAAGATCTTCAGAACACAGTCACTCTAATGACCAGGACTGAGTGGATGGATTGCGGACAGTTAACCTTAGGACTCTTCCAGTCTGGTTACAGAGCCATGCTAATCCTGGATCTGCTACATTGTACTGAATTATAGTAGTAATGTGCGGACCAAGAAAAGTCCAAGGGGTGCAAGAGCTAAATTCCCTTTCTAGACACCCCCCTTGACCTTAGGTGTGCTTCAAACACATCCTGAAAAGAATTGGAAAAGGTATCCTAAATTAAATAGGAGGCTAATGAGTAGTTCACAGACTGATCTCCAAGATGTCCCAGGGAATGGAGTCTGGGTACTCAGTAGGTTATTTAACTCTGAAGTCTCCAGGGACCTTACTTTGTTTGTAACTTTTTATGAACATCGTGTTTTTTTCAAGACACTGAAGTACATTGTGTCTTTACATATAAATGACTGCAAGTTATGGTGTTGAATGAACTGCTAAAGTAAACAAACCACACAGAATCAAAAGGAGACCCTGGTGGTCAAGGACCAGTCTCAGCACCAGGTACAGCATCCCTTTCCCTTCCCAACTCAGGGACTTCCTGCTCAGCAGGAGACTTCAGCATTAAAACTTCTTGTGGAAATCCATCCATCAAGAACACAGAGTGAAGGCGGCAGGAGGTTTTACCCACTGAGCAGGACAACTGAGGATACACAGAGAAAACACAACCTTCTTAGCGGGAATTTCCAGGCCTCAGTTTCCTCCAAGCCTCCCCCACCTGGGCGGAGAGCATGGAAAAAGGAGAAGTCCATTGCTCTTCCAGATCTGCAGTTTCCTGAACTCAGCAGGCTGCCCGCTGCCGAGCATTGTGGGGCTGCGCAGCCGACACCCACCCACCAAAAAGAAATGAAAGTTGAGACAAGTCAAGGTGTTGGATCCATTGGGATTTCATGGAATCAGTAGTTACATTCAGTAGTTTTAAGCCACCTGGCATGGGTTGCTGAAAGAACAGTCTATGCTCTTAACCCTTTCTAGAATCTCTCTAGCCTCAGAGTAATCATGTTGTGATATGGGCTGGCTTAGAACTCACTATGTAGACCACCTCCCTCAGCTTCTTCCCATGGAGTATTGAAAGTACAGTGGTAGCCAGGTGGTGGTGGCACACACCTTTAATCCCAGCATTCTGGGAGGCAGAGTCAGGCAGATTGTTGAGTTTGAGGCCAGCCTGGTCTACAGAGTGAGTTCCAGGATGCCCCAGCCTGCAGGGGTTTTCAACAGGGGACCCTAGGAGAAAATGGCAGAGAAACAGAGACAGGAGATACAAAGAAGAAGGCCAAGACCAACTTTGTTCAAGGCCCCCCAAAGCTGTATTTTCTCAGGGAACTTATACAGTCAGGGAAGAAGTAAGGCAAGTGGGAATGCCCACGTAGCCTGGGCATTCTGCCAAGGTGAATCTCTGGCAGCTATAAGATGTTTTCTCCTTCTGGGAGGGATCAGTGACCATTGACCACCCGATCTCCAGGGTCTGTAGCTGAGGAGAAGTCAAAACCTAAACTTATCTTTAAAATGAACCCTAAACATAAAATAAGGTCAGTTTGGCTCCTGGCACCAGGATAGCCAGGGCTCTACAGTACAAAAGAAAGAAAAAAAGAAAAAGAAAAGAAAGTACAGTGGTGCACAGCTATCTGTGACTTTTTTTAATAATTAAATCTTTGTTTGTTTGTTTGTTTTTCTTCTCGAGTTTTGTATGTTTGCCCAGGCTAGACTCAAAGGTAAGACAGTACTATTTCTGTCTTATGATAAGTGTAAGCCACCATGGTGGATCATATCCCATTCCTTTACTTTTGAAATGGGGTTACAATTTCGAGCTCATCATCTCTTGGAACTCTTTATATAGATCAGGCTGGCTTCAAACTTATAGATCTATGTGCATCTATCTTCTAGATGCTGGGATAAAGGGGTGTGGGCTAATCCTGACTTCTTGGCTCCCAGGCATATCATTTCTATATTTGGCATCCTGGGATTGTCTTCTCTAAAACCACCTTCTGAACAGACATCTAGGGCCCATCTTTCTCCACCGTTTTAAATTTCTTTAAGCAATAGGTATGCATAGCCCAAGTAGACTCCATTTCATTCTACAGCCAGTGGTGACCTAGATCTTCTGTTACTCTGGCCTGAAATTCTTGAATTCTGGCACAGCAGACATGACTTACTACCTGTAGGTCATGGAGTTCAGAGGAGCTACCACAGAGTTTGTGATTCTTGGCAAGTTCTCTCCCAATTTAGATATATATTGAAAACCCTACATAAGCTTAATAAGATGCAAGCTATCCTCCTGCCTCAACCTTCCTAATAGCTAACAAAACAGATCACAGAGCAGTCAGCTTGACTCTATTCCAGAAGAGATTTTGCAATTATGAAGACATTTGTTCCTAGGTACACTGTATGCTTAGTTTTTTGTAAAACTTGTTTCAAGCTATGGTGGTCAGACAGATGAGAATCTCAGTTGAAAAAGTGTCTCCATACTATACACCTATAAGGCATATTCTTAATGATGGATGGGGAGGATCAAGAACACTGTGGGTCTGGCCACTCCTGGGCTGGTAGCTGGGCAATGGTTGCACAAATCTTAAATTCCAGCACTTGGGAGGCAGAGGAAGGCATATTTCTGAGTTCGAGGCCAGCCTGATCTACAGAGTGAGTTTCAGGACAGCCAGAGCTATACAGAGAAACCCTGTGTTGGGAAAACCAAAAAACAAACAAACAAACAAACAAACAACATGAGTAAGCCATGAGGGAGTGAGGGAGGAAGTCAGGAAGCAGCATTCCTTACTGTGGTCCTCATCAGCTCCTGCCTCCAGGATCTCAGACCATTTGGATTTCCTGGCTTCCTTCATTGATGTCCTTTGATGTGTGGAGATGTATGCCTAATAAACCCTTTCTTCCCCTGCTTGATTTTGGCCATAGTGTTTCCTTGCAGCAAGGGACACCTTAAGGCAAAGACCTCTGAGGCTTTTCTTTGAGGAAAATTTGTGTGCGTGTCTATTGTTAGGAACACTATGAATCATGTGGTCCACATACAAGTAAAATTCAGCTGTGTGCATTGCCTCACTAAAATAATGCTACAAGAATGAAGACTGAGGCAGGGGATTGCTGAGATTTGGAAAATCAAACTAAGGGTAGCTACAAGGAAAGGTCCTATGCTAACACAAAATTAAATCCAAAACTGAGTATATATGCAATTGTAATAAGTTAAACTCATTGCTGGAAAGTGGTGATATGAGTAGAATTTTCATTTGATGGTGGAAGACAACTCTTAATTCCGTGATTTAGGAGGGAGAGTTGGGCATGTCTTTGTAAGTTTTAGGGCTACACAGAGAAACCATGTCAAAAACAAAACAAAACAAAAAAAATCTTTTGAAAAAGTGTGAACTGAGAGTCTATTCTAAGACCCGTATCCATCCCTGGTATTACTATAAACTCTGAATTGTGGGATTTCTTATCTTTTTGCATTATTACTTCCATTTTTCTAGATGTGGCATCACACTGTGGCTCAGGCTTATCTGGAACACATGTAGCCCAAGATGACGTCTGAGTCTCAGTATAGCTCCGGTCCTTCATGGCAGGGTATGTTCTCCAGTGCATCCAGGTTAGTTAGATCTGCATTCAGAGTATGAACTGAGAGCAGACTAGACAAGAACTCGTCCATAAGGTCACTGCAAACATCCATGTGTTTTCCTTTTCTTTAGTCTTTGATTGTCAGAGTCAGGGTTATTCTGTGAAACCTTCACTATCCTTGAGATTTCTGTAGAACAGGTTAGCCTAGAACTTAGAGATCTGGCCTCTATCTCAATGCTGGCATTAATGGTGTAGGACACCAGAGTTTGCTGTTTCTTTCTGTCTATGACTATACTGGCTCTGTCATTGATGGAATCCTTGGCAGGATGAGAGTACAGCTGGAACTCCAAGTGGTATTGATTTGGTGACCTATACACAGTGTATATGGGTTGTCTGTTCCTGGATGCCTGAAGGATGAATCATTCTGGAGTTGAAAGACCTGGTTCTATGACTAGGACTTCAAAGAAAGCAAAGAGTGTTTGGGTGCAATGAAACCTGTCTGACATCCAAATCCATCCATTAAGATGGTTTTCTCTTTGTTTCCTTGTCTTTAACCTTGAGCCTAGACTGGCATGATAATTTTGATGTAGCTAATGATGACGTGGGGCACCTGCTTCCCCTTACTTACTCAACCACCCATGCAGAAATACAGGCCTTCTGCACCATGCCTAGTGTGAGAGATGGTGGGTATTGCAGGGCTGGTGATGGGAGCCATGGTATTCAGACCATTAGATGATCTTTTATCATTTAAGCTATAGCTCTCCTCCTTATTTTGTTTGGTTTGTTTTTTAGAGATACAGTTTTGATTTGTAATTCCGACTTCAACTCATACAATCAAGTGGGCAGGTTGTGGCAGTGGGGCATGTTTTTGGGTCTGTTTGTCTGTGTATCTGCTTGTGTTTGTGTGTATGTGCTTCCTTTTTTGTGATACGGTTTCTCCGTTTATCTCTGGCTGTCCTGGATTCTGTAGACCAGCCTAATCTGGAATTCAGGGATCCAACTGCCACTGGTTCCCACTTCTGGGATTAAAGGCCTGTAACACCATAGCTGTTTTCCAGGCTTGTTTTGAACTCAGTGTAAGGCCCCATCTTGATTTGAGGTACCCCTCCCCAAAGGAGACTCCTTTGCTCTTGATCTAAACCAATAGAACCTCTTGGTTAGCCTTTTGGAAACTACAGTCAGTGTTTCCAGTGTAGCAGTACACTTTTCTCTGTGTTTCTTTGAAGTTCAAAACTATCATGCTGTACTGGCATATTTTGGTAAACAAGAACCCTGCATGAGTTCTCAAGAACCAACAAAAGACAAAAACCAAGGTGTAATGGTTGGTTTTGTGTGTCAACATGACACAAGATGGAGTTTTCACAAAAAAAGGAAATGCCTCCTTGGGATCCAGCTGTAAGGCATTTTCTCATGTAGTGTTCAAGAGTGGGCCCCATGATTAATTCAGTCAGATTTATTCAGACAGAATTAAAGGGTCAGTCAGTGCTGACATCAGAGTAGCTAGCCAGGGAGCTCAAGAGAAGAGACACTGGCATAAATTTCTTTTCATGTCTTTGTATCTTCTTCCTTTGACTTTTTCTCCAACCACGGTAAGTTTTTCTCTGATTACTCCATATCAATTAGTGTAGGAACAACAGGTTTTTCCCAAAGCTGTACATATTATGTAGTTCCCCTTATTTCATGAAAAGTATGTCTATGCCTCTCCAATTTTGTAGGACTAGTATACCAATTTGTGCATGTGCATGTATGTGTGTGTGTGTGTGTGTGTGTGTGTGTGTGTGTGTGTGGTGGGGGGAGGCAATGTAGACCTTTGCATGTCATGGCACAAGGGTGGAGGTGAGAGGACAGCTAGATAAATGGGTTTCTCCTGCCACATGGGTTCTGGGGTTAAGCTCCTTTTCATGTTTGTTGTAAGCATTTTCACTCACTGAGCCATCTTGCCTTTTCTGTTGTTGTCTGAGGCAGGGATCAAAAGGCCAGGCTGACACTGAATTTTATCATTTTTCCTGTCTCTGCTCCCAGAGTTAGGACAGGGCTGTCAGATGCTTCCACACCAGACATTTCTGTTGTTGATTTTTAAGGGAGGAGATATTTTCTTCATAGTTTTAAAAGGTTCTCTGTCCATCACAGCAGGGAGCTTCTGAAAGGACAGAAACCTTGCCTGAGGCAACTGGAAACAGAGAAGAACACTGACACTAAGCTAAAACTAGGCCCAAGTGAACTTTCAGGAGATTCTTCTATTTACCATCTCATGATTATGCATGTATGGACATGCATAGGGTTCAAATCAGAGGCACTATGGGAAAAGGCCAGGTAAGGAAGTAAAGTGCTACATGCACAATGAACCCCTGTCAATAATAACAGAGATCCACACAAACTACACCCCTAGTGAGAAAACTCACCTGTTTCCCGAGCCCCATAGAAGCAAGCCTCATTCAGTCATCTGGACCTTGAGTGCCTTATGTGGCTGCTGGCAGTGCTGATGTCCTTCCCATTGACAAAGGCTCCTCACTACCTGGCAATCTGTGGACTTTTATTTCATTGTCGAATAAGAGGGCAAGAACCTGAAAATCACCTGGTGGTCAGACACTGACTGCAGGTCACAAACACCCCTGAGCCCTCTCTCAGACACTTTAAATATTTTTCTGACTATCTATCTATCTATCTATCTATCTATCTATCTATCTATCATTTGTCTATGTGTCTGTCTGTCTGTCTGTCTATGTCTATTTATTTTGGGGTTTGTTTTTGTTTTTCAAGACAACGTTTCTCTGTGTGGCCCTGCCTCTCCTAGATCTCGCTCTGTAAATTAGTCCAGCATTGAACTCGGGGATCTGCCTGTCTTTGTCTCCCAAGTTCCGAAAAGGACCTTGCAGGATTTGTGAGAGCCTTTCAGAGTTTAACAGTAGGGGCTGAATGTGGTTGCCGTGTGCTACAGTGCAGCTGGAGTGAAGAGAGGAATGGAGAAATGCAATCCAGTACTGCAATGCCTCTTAATGCGTTTTCTGGTCTTCCATGACATTAGCTGCTCACATAATGGACTGTTCTACTTGTCCTGGTCAGGATGTCAAGATAAACATTAGCATTGTGTCTCAGCTCTTCTTTGTTAGTGGATTAGTAGAGAAAGAATTTCAGTATGTAGTTTTTTTCAGAGGTAAAGAACTGACCATCACATTTTTGCTTCCTGTTATAATTTTGATCCACCATCCTGGGTCAGATCATTTTTTAAAAAATAGGGTCTTACTATTGTGGTTCTTGAGTGACCTCAAACTCAAGCGTTCCTCCTGATTCTGCTTAGCAGATACTGGGATTAAAGTTATGTGGGTCAGATGACAGTCATAATTTCATCTCTCTATTCAGCATGCTGGGATGGTCTTCTCTGAAACCATGTTATCACATAGAATCATGGCCCATCTTCCTCCTACACACAGTTTGATAATTTCCTTGAAAACCAGATTTGTGTAGTGCAGAGGGCTGGACTTGCTATATAGCCAACGCTGACAATGAACCTCTGATCCTTAGACATCAAACCCTTGGATTCTGGGATATCAGGCATGTTCCACTATGTCTAATTAGTGTAGAACTGGAGCTATTGCTGTGATGAAACACCATGACCCTTGGGGAGGAAAGGGTTGGTTTCTTTTAACCCTTCCATATGCCTGTTCATCATCAATGAAAGTCAGGGCAGGACTCTGTAGGTAGGTGCCAAATACAAAGTCCAAGGAGGGATGCTACCTACTGGC
The DNA here is from genome assembly GCF_947179515.1 of Apodemus sylvaticus. NCBI lineage: Eukaryota > Metazoa > Chordata > Mammalia > Rodentia > Muridae > Apodemus > Apodemus sylvaticus. The sequence goes on along the minus strand of NC_067492.1, from coordinate 58,450,946 downwards.
TTGTTCTCCATGGCTCGATCAGCCCACTTTCTTGTAGAATATAGAACCACCAGCTCCCACAATGTGCTAAACACCCCCCCCCCATCAATCACTAATTAGGAAAATTCTCTACAGGGGCGGAAAGATGGCTCTGAGGTTAAGAGCTCTGACTATTCTGCCAGTGGTCCTGAGTTCAATCCCAGAAACCACATGGTGGCTCACAACCATCTGTAATGGGATCAGATGCCCTCTTCTGGTGTGCATGAAAACAGCTACAATGTACACATATACATAAAATAAACAATGCTTTTAAAAAAAGAATGAAAATGCCCTACATGTTACAAATGCCCAAAACTAGAGGGGGTGCACTTACCAAGGCTCTGTTGCCTGCTTGTGGATCCTGTTCACATAACTGAGCTGTCTTGACTGATTTCAGTGGGAAAGGATGTGCCCAGTTCTGCAGTGATTTGTTGCACCAAGGTGGGTAACAACCTCATGGGGCCTCCTCCTTTTCACAGGTGAAAGGGCAGGGCAAGTGGGGGAAAATGCTGTGTGTGTTCAGGGGACTGGAAGTGGGTGGACTGCAATCAGAATGTAAGTGAATAAACAAATTAATGGAAAAAATCCAAAGTCTCAACTGTAGGCTCCTATAAAATAAAAAATTACTCTTACTTCCAAAGGGAAGAACCAGGGGATAAATCTGAACAAAGCAAAAGCAAAGTCCAACTGTGTAAATAAATCAATACCCACCATCTGGGGTACACTCACAATCTTCTGGGCTTCTCTAAAGAGCTTTGGTCACTTCTCTGGTTCTGTCCTCTGCAACACATAGAGTTTATCTTCTAGGCTTGGGCTGGCTCGACTCCAGCTGCTGTTTTTGGTGGCGGTTCCACTGAACAACCATTTCCAAAGTATTGTGGTCTCTTGCTGCAATGGGGCTGCACTTTTACCAATATCCTTTCCTGAGGTCTCTTCAGGCACTCTAGCCCCGCTACACAGTGCTAAACCTGAGATCTGATTACACCTTCCTGGCCTGTTCACACCTTCAAAACCAGTGTTGAATTGCAGAACACAACTTCTGTGTGCTAACTCTGAGGAAACACTTCCCAGAAGATTTCACTTCAGTGATGCTGGTCTTTTCTTAATCACTGCTAATTTTGTAGCTCCAGCTGACAAGCATCAATTGGCCCAATAAAGCAAAGGGTCAATTGACTTCTGTTGGACTGTCTTCCCTCTTCTCAACCCTACCTGTTATTTCAAATTTCAACACAGGGGCTCTCTTTGTAATCCACGCTTTTCTGGAACTCACTCTTTATATAGAGAACATTAGCCTAGAATTCAGTGGTCTTCTTGTCTGTGACACCCAAACATTAAGCTTGGTTGGTTCTGAGCTCTTGCTAACAAGTGATTGTTTAGATCTAGCTAAACAGAACTACAGATTGTTAACTCAAAATAAATCACAGAATTATTAAAAAATTGTCAAACTTCCATCTGAAACCTTAGAAGCCAAGCCTCCATCATCTGCATTGCTTTCAATATTCTTAGCTTCCAATGTCCCAAAGAACAGCTCACCAAGCTTTACAAAGGCTTCCTAGCCCAAAGTCCTTCCAAAATCCTCCCCAAAAGAAGATGGTCAGGTCTTTTATAACAACACCCACTATCCTCATATGGATATGTCTCAGTTATGCAAAATTAACAAGATTTAATACTGCCCAGAACGATAACTAAATATAGAAACAAACAAGACTCATTGTTGGAAAGTAATCAAATAGGTTCTTTTTGGGTAATCTCAAGGTTTTTGTTACTGGCTTTAGTAAATCATGTTTTGTTGTTTGGTTTATTGGGGTTTTTACACTTGCTTTTTGTTTCTTTGATCTTCACACAGGAAACACTGTCAATCTTGACACTGAAAAGCAAACAATACAAAACCAAAAACTACAAATTATCTGTGTAGGACACAAACACCCAGATGGCAATCTTCAGTAAAGGGATAGAACTTTGAGAGGAAAGAATATAATTGCTTCCTGATTCTGAGGAGTTGGTAACTACCAGGCTCTGCCATGTTCAAACTCTTGTCAGCAGCACTCAGAACTGTTAAGTAAAGGTCCTTACGGGGACTTCCCATCAGAATCAGACATTAGACAGACGATAGACCAGCAGATTTTCATTTCTGTCTCTTCAGATGAAATGAATGAAGACATTGGTTATGATTGTAGTTACATGTTTCTATTTCTTTTTGCTTTGTGAGAAAGGTTATCACTATATAGCCATGGCTGGTATGTAACTCCTCTGTAGAGCAGGCTATTCTGAAACACATTTAGATCTGCCTGCTTCTTCTTATGGAGTTATGGGGGTTAAATTTACATGACACCATAACTGTCCAGTAAAGGCAGTTTCGAATTTGTTTCCCATAATTTAGGTTGTTTTGTTTTGTACTTTTGTTTTAAGATCAGAGATCTTTCTTTCTTTTTCACAGCCATATGTGCATTGTAAATAAAATTAAAATTAACTTCCCCCTTGATTTTCTTTTTCTGTTTTGTTTTGTTTGGTTTTTGAGACAGGATTTCTCTCTGTAACAGCCCTGGCTGTCTTAGACTTGAACTCACAGAGATCTGCCTGCCTGCCTCTGCCTCCTGAGTGCACAAAATGATGTGTGTGCCATTGTATCTGACCTAATCTTTCCTTTCTAACATCTTTGTATAAATAAATATAAAGTATCTAGAGTATTTCCCAATGTTTATCTAATAAAGTCAGGAACATTTTGCACAAAATCTATATACATTTATTTATAGGCCTTAAGACATCACCATTTAAATGAACTGAGGTTTCTACTGTTTTCTTCAAGAAAGGTACCACTGTTTTGTGTTGGAATTTTATGTTGTTGGATAAGTTCTCACTGTGTGGATCCAGGTGGCCTGAAACCCACAGAGATCTCCTGTCTTTGCTTTTGGACTACTACAATCAAAGATAGGCACCAAATACTGAGATTGCATGGGTGCTTATTAAAACTTTGCCTGGCAGCCCTCAGGCCCCTGTCATCCCTAAAATAGTATCACATTGTACAGCTCTGGGGGGTCCTTGAATTCTCTCTTTAGACCAGCGTGGCTAGGAACTCAAAGAGATCTACCTCCCTTTGCCTTCTGATTGCTATGATTAAAGGGGTGTACCTCTATGCATGGCTAAAGAAATTAGTTCTCACTGTGTGGATCAGGCTGCCCTGAAACTCATAGACTTGTTCCTGCCTTTACTGCTGGAGTTCAGTGGTGTGTAGCACATTCAGGGATTGTACAGCTGTGTTGTCAGAGCCTTATTGTTTCTTTGACTTCCATCTCATAATGCTTTGATCTTGGTTTCCACACTAATAACTAAGTACCCATCTTGCTCATGATGGTTCTAAACTTGACCAAGCATTATCCCAAATAAACTTCTCAATAGCAAGGCTTGCAGGTTCATGCAACAAATTGCAACATTTTCACATCATCAACATGAGCATATGGGTTTTGTTTCTTTCTTTCTTTGTTTTGTATTTGGCTTTTAATTGTTGTGGTCTTGTTGTTTTGAGAGAAAACCTCGGTATTTAAACTTTTGCTAAAATAGAACTCCCTACACAGTCAAGTACATGTTCACAGTAATGAATACACTGAAACAAATGCACAAACAGAGACATTAAAACCACACAGAGTAATTATATCCATATATAAACAAGTGTATATATGAACTAACACAACATGAGTCAGTCAAGCAGACAGTGGAATCTGGACTTTTTAATTCTGTGTTTTTGATTTCACACAAGAAGGTCCTCCTTGGAGGATTGAATCAGAAAGATGCTTTGATTTTTTTTTAGCTGGAATGTTTCTGTTTAGTTTTGGTCTGGAGAATTTGTCCATTGGTGAGAGAGGGGTATTGAAATCACTGAGTATAAGTGTATGAGGGCTATTATGTGCTTTTGTTTTGTTTAGAGGAGTGTCTTCTGTAACTGACAGAATGAATATGAATCCATCTGATATTTAGAGAACATTCTACTGAAATATAAGAGAATATACCTCCTCAGGTTCTTGCTCCTCTCCCTTGCCCGATATATCCATTTTTGCATCAGACATCTTCCATTAGGATATTGTAGAGGAAGAGAAGAAGGAGATGGAAGAAGAGGAGGAAGAGGAGGAGAAGCTGAAAAAGAAGAAGAGGAGGAGGAGGAAGAAGAAGAAGAAGAAGAAGAAGAAGAAGAAGAAGAAGAAGAAGAAGAAGAAGAAGAAGAAGAAGAAGAAGAAGAAGAAGAAGAAGAAGAGGAGGAGGAGGAAGATCAATCAACATAAAAGTCTAGAAAATATTTCAAATAAAATCATAAATGAAAATTTTTCCTAAACTAAAGAAGGTGTCTGTTAATGTACAAGAAGCATCAAAAATAGCAAACAGATTGGGAAAGAGTCCCTTTGCCACATAATAGTCATAACACTAAAATTTAAAAGAAATATAAACCGTTTAAGAAACATAAAAAAAAAACTACAGCAGGAAAAAACAGGAAAAATTAACAAACTAAACAAAACAAAAACTAGAAATGAATGAAATCAAAACTATTAGATTCATATCCATCTACTTTATTTTAAGGAATAAATTCATTACTTATATAATGTTCTTCCTGCATATTTTCCTGCAGGCCAGAAGAGGGCACAAGATTCCATTACAAATAGTTGTGTGGCATCATGAGGTTGCTAAGAATTGAACTCATGACCTATGTGGGAACAGAGCTCTTAACCTCTGAGCCATCTCTCCAGGCCTAACCCTACCTTTTTTTTTTTTTTTTTTTTTTGACACAGGGTTTCTCTGTGTAGCCCTGGCTGTCCTGGAACTCACACTTGTAGTCGAGCCTGGCCTCTAATTCAGAAATGCGCCTGCCTCTGCCTCCCAAGTGCTGGGATTATAGGCGTGCACCACCACCACCTGGCTTAACCCTACCTTCTTAATGTATATTATAAAAAACAAGATGGCTTGGACAGAGGTGCTACAGATTCACAGAAACCATCCATGCTTCTATAAGAAAGCAACTGGTTCAGATATTTTAGACAGATTTACAATCAGCCATGGTAATGAAGTTATTCAGAGGTCATGAACTAGCATGTAAGAAGCATCACTAGAAACCTCACAGGAGGTCACATCTGGCTGATGCTTCTGATCCAACCCCATAGAGGACCCAGCACCCCTGGTCCCACAGCTCAGCTGCATGTTCCTCCCCATTGTGTGCCGATATCCTGTGCCCACCATGTCTGGATTTCAGAGTTTCCCTGAGGTCCCCTCACAGCACCCAACAGCAGATTTCAGAGTAGGACACAGAGAACCATTCAAGCTGAGCAGCCCCAATTAACACATAGAAAAACACCCAGAAGATCCCGCCTCTTTGTCTGACTGGCAGGTTTGCCTGGATCCCTTGAATGGTCAGTGAGTCTTAGTCCTCCTCAGGTTAAAGTGTGCTTCCTGTCTAGGGTCAGACCTTTTTCACATATCAGGTGTAGTTTGCACCCCATAAGCAATTCAAAGCAGATTCCAAGATGAATCTCACCCCACCCAGTCCTGGGGGAGGACGCACCATTCCAGCTCTGTCTAGTCTGTTCTTTCCCTCTAAGAACCATGACCCTGTGATTACCGGGACCTGACTTCTGAACTTGCCTGAGATTTTCTCAAATCACTTATCTTCTTCACATAATGAAGATAAATAGCTTGCATAGACGATTACAGAAGGTGATTTGGAGGTACATATGTGACCCAGGAATGGATGACCCAATGCATGACCTACGCTATTAACATTAAAGATGGATTTTTGCTAACAAATACTTTAGCCAGGCAGTGGTGGTGCATGCCTGTAATCCCAGTCCTGGAGAGGCAGAGGCAGGTGGATTTCTGAGTTTGAGTCTAGCCTGATATACAGAATGATTTCCAGAAGAGCCAGTGCTATACAGAGAAAACCCTGTCCAAAAAAAAAAAAAAAAAAAAAAAAATCAACAAGCAGAAACAAACCAAGAGTTTTGTTTATGGATAAATGCTTGGCTCAGGAAAACTGAAGCTCGCTACAACAGACGATAGATATGAAACAACCCCAGGAGAAAAGTCAGAAACATAAGGGAATGACTGTTGAGCTTTATTACTAGTCAGCACATTTTCATCAGTGGCAAAGTAGAGAAAAAGCACAATTGGATTAGAATAGATTATCTAGATAAGGCTATCTCAAATCATAGGGAAAATGAATCTTTCTATATATATAGAAAGGGTAGTTAACAGAATGTCCCAATAAAGGCTGTCAGCCAATGAAAATTAGAAAAATCAGGACTTTTTGATTTCATGTTGCAGGATATTACAACTGGTCTTTATATACCAAAATAATTAAGCAATAAGTACTTCCTAATGCTAGTTTAAAAAACAAATAAATCATCTTTGTTTTATAAAATAAAATAGTACAAGTACCAAAACAAAAGAACTACCTTTTCATGACACTTCTATAGGTACGTTGTAAAAAGCACATATAGCCTAGGTCAAAGGTGGATCAGAACATCTCAAAAGATCAAGATTAAGAAAGGGATTCTCAGTTGAAAATGTATAATTAAGAAACATCCCCCAGAATAAGCAGGATTAGAGATAGGGTTAGGGGATTAGAGGATTATGGTTAGTATCAGGATAAGGGTTATTAGGGTTAGGATGTTTAGGAAATTAAGGAGTTAAGATAGGATTAGAGATTTAGGATAAGTCCCAGGGTTAGGCTCAGGGGTAGAGTTAATGTGGTCACCATTATTCTTGATGATCCCACTGAATCAATAGTATCCCTACTACCTAAAGAAGAAATGTCAGGGTTAGGGTTAGGGTCATTCTCAGGATTAGGTCAAAGAATTCGTTTGTTGTGCTCTGTGAACTCAGTTTCTATCTTTTTGCTCATCTGCCTTCCCAGTCCTCTTTCTCATAAGATCAACATCTTTCCTGCCCCAATGAATGTGGAAAATGAATTATCCAGGAACCTAGAATTCCCAGAAGGGAAATATCTTTACATTATTATGGGTCCAAGTTTACATACAAAAGAAAACAATAGAGCTTTTTTTGTTCTCAGTTTCATAAGATGGACAAAATCATGGGACTCAGTGGCCCTCTTTGGTAATGATATCATAAATATTGCATGGGCCATTTGTCTTCACCACAACTTTAGTAAATATAACCAAATGGTACAAGACAAAATGGTCTCCATCATTATTCTTGGTGGACTTACTGAATCAATAGGATCCCAATTACACAAAATATCAGACCTCTAAGTTATTTATTTTATATCTTAATGTTTTGTTTTGTTCTTATTTTGATAGCTTCTACCTTATTCATTCAAATCATTTATCTAAAGAACCTAAAAGTTTATCCATACTATGTCAGAACTAGCATACTAACAAAGGAAGTGATGACTTTTATATTCAGAAAATCAAACAGATAATCAAGGGATAAGTTGCCAAGGGCCAGACAGATTGTTGCCAGCAAAGAATAATTGTGCAACACTATGCTGGGTCTTACTGTTAGTTAAATTTTTGTCAGCTAATTTTCCTCTGAGATAAAATTCTCTTCAATACTATTCTGCTCTAGATATGTATGGTTTATTTTCTGTCCAAACTAAAAATATGCTCACTAAAGATCTCTATGTGAAGTTTTCAAAAGATAATCAATCAAAATTATGGAAAAAGAATCCCAGACAATCAATAAACATAAATTCATGGCTTAATAAAATTTGTCTATTATTACTTATGTATAGAATATCCACATGAAATCATTGTTTATTCTTCACATTTTTTTTCTTAATACCAAATAGATTACAAGTAAAGTAAACTGGTTAACTTTCACTAAGTTAATTTTATTCTTAATAAATAAACTTTAAAATTAATATGAATACACAAAAGTATATTTAATCAATAAATCCCCACAGGTAAAATAAATATGAAATGATATTATGTCTCTGAATCTGTATTTGGAATAGGTAAAATGAGGATATATTATTTAAATTGTAATGTCTACTTTTAAGGACATTATATATGTAAACATACAGATCTGGTCACAGTGATATCTCTATCAACCCTATCCCAATTCTAGTACACAACATGGTCACTATCCCTTAGGGTTCTAAATTAGTTGTAAAGATTTTTGTTTTCCTAGATCTGGATTTGATATTCATATTGGACATTGTCTTCACTCAATGTAAGAAAGATATTTGTGTGCCTTGAAAATGAAATATACATGTGTAAATGTTTATATAGACATAAACACTTTAATAATTCAAACAATATTTATATCTCAAAAGGCCTCATAAATACCAATAAATATACTAAGATAGAAAGATGAGCACAGGGCTTGTGACTCATTGTCTAAATTAAACAACAACCATTTTCATACCGTCAACTCCTTTGAATTAATATAATCATGGCAGACCTTTTTAAATGTTATTAAAACTCTATGAAATGAGAGGATATGGGTGGCCAGTATTTGTATAACTTGTAGAAGGAATAACTAGTTAGTAATGTGAATTTGTCTAAAGGCATACTGAGTAAATTATTTTTGATATATAGAATGTATTTCAGGGCTGGAGAGAAGGCTCAGCATTTAAGAGCACTGGCTGCTCTTCCAGAGGTTCTGAATTCAATTCCCAGCAACCACAAGGTGGGTCACTACCATATGTCATGGGATCATATGCCCTCTTCTTCTGTGTCTGAAGACAGGGATATTATGCTCCCATACATGAAATAAATAAATAAATCTTTTTTTTTAAAGAAATGCTTTGTCAATTTTCTTTAGGGAAAAACAATAATTTTACCTTTTATCCTTTGATAAACTATGATAATTTTAAAATGTGGTATCATTGAAACTTAGAAATGGGGAATAAGGCCGGGCGGTGGTGGCGCACGCCTGTAATCCCAGCACTCTGGGAGGCAGAGGCAGGTGGATTTCTGAGTTCAAGGCCAGCCTGGTCTACAGAGTGAGTTCCAGGACAGCCAGGGCTATACAGAGAAACCCTGTCTCAAAAAAAACAAATTAAAAAAAAAAAAAAAAGAAATTTTTTATTCCCTACTCCTGAATTAATATTCTGACAATAAATTGTGGATTTATTTGTTAAAACTATTTTAACTTATGGTGTTAACATTTAACAGTCTTAAAAAAGAAGTATTTATATATAGGGACTTCTATGTCTTCAACTCTGATCCTATATAGTTGGAGTTCAAGGTCATCATTTTATCTTCTTAAAAAGCTTTTTGAAAGCAAATTTTCTAGAAAGAAAAAGAGCCAGGACTACTGAGTATCACTGGCCATCTTATTTTTCATTCCAATCATTGGACAGAAACAATAATTAAAGCCACCTTGTTGGGGTAAATATTATTATCTTTTTTTACCCAATTGAATGATAAGGATTCCAAGTAAAAGACACAAAAGATTTGGTGTTTATAATAAGATTTAAAGCACTAGAGTTGGAGGGACTATTTTGTATAGTTCCTGTTAATAACTGTGAGATATTTGTCCGCAATGGGAGAGCTAAAGAAAGGACCCACGGAGCTGAAGGGCTTTGCAGTGCACAGAAGGAACAGCAATGAGTCACCCAGTACTCCCAGAGCTCCCAGGGACAAAATCATCAACCAAAGAGTACACATGGAATTACTCATGGCTCCAGACGCATAGGCAGCAGAGAATGGTATTGTTAGAGACACCAAAGGGAGGAGAGGCCCTTGGTCCTGGAAAAACTTGATACCATAGTGTAGAGGAATATCAGAAAAGAGGAGCAGTTTAGGGTTGATTGGGGAGGGGAGATGGCTTAATGGATTTTTGGGGGAGGGGGAACCAGGACAGGGGACCAAATATGAAATGTAAATAAAGAATATATTATAAAAAAGAAAAAAATAAATAGAAAAAAATTGGATACAATGCTCAAAAATAAAATCTGGATTATCAAACTTTACTGGGACTAAACAACAAAGAGTTCTGTAACATATGAGAAAGCAAAGTTACAAACAATTGGAGAAAGGAAGAAGAAGAGGAAGAAGAAGGAGAAGAAGGGGAAGAAGAAAAGGAAGAAGGAGGAGGAGGAGAAGGAGAAGGAGAAGAAGGAGATGGAGAAGAAGAAGAAGAAGAAGAAGAAGAAGAAGAAGAAGAAGAAGAAGAAGAAGAAGAAGAAGAAGAAGAAGAAGAAGAAGAAGAAGAAGAAGAAGAAGAAGAAGAAGAAGAGGAGGAGGAGGAAGAGGAGGAAGAGGAGAAGAAGCAGGAGGAGGATAAAGTCTGGAAAATATTTTCAATAAAAACATAAATGAAAATTTTGCTAAACTAAAGAAGGTGTCTGATAATGTACAAGAACCATCAAAAATACTAAACAGACTGAGAAAAAGTCCCTTTGAAACATAATAATCAAAATACTAAACATATAAGATAAGGAAATATTAAAAAAAACTGCAGCAGAAAAATTTAACAAACTAAACAAAACAAAAACTAGAAATGTATGAAATCACAACTATTAGCTTCATATCCATCTTATTTTTATGGAATTAATTCATTACATACACAATGTTCTCCCTCATGTATTCCTGCAGGCCAGAAGAGGGTATCTGATCCCATTACATATGGTTGTGAGCCACCATGTGGTTGCTAAGAATTGAACTCATGAACTGTGTAGGAACAGCCACAGCTCTTAACCTCTGAGCCATCTCTCCAGGTCTATTCCTGCTTTCTTATTGTAAATTATAAAAGACAAAAAGATGCTTTATAGTCTCAGAAACCACCCATGCTTCTAAAAGAAAGCAACTGGTCCAGATGTTTTGGACAGAATTACAATCAGCCATGATACTGAAATTATTCAGAGGTCATGGCCTGACCTATCAAGTAAGAAGCAACCACTAGAAACCTCACAGGAAGTCATATCTGGCTGATCATTCCAATCCAACCCCATAGAGGACACACTGCTCAACCACATGTTCCTCCCCATGGTGGGCAGATATCCTGTACTCACCATGTCTTGATTTCAGAGCTTCCCTGAGGTACCCTCACAGCACACAACAGCAGAGCTCAGAGCAGGGAACAGAGAACCATTCAAGCTGCACAGCCACAGGTAAAATGCTCAATCAGCATAAATGTCTAGAAAACATTTCCAAATAAAACCATAAATGAAAACTTTCTTAAACTAATGGAGGTGACTGTTAATGTAAAAGAAGCATCCAAAATATCAAACAGATTGTAGAAAAGTATCTTTCCTGCACAGTAATCAAAACAGCAAGCATCAAAGGAAAACAATATAAATAGCTACTACATAAATAACTAACAAAACTAAGGAAAAAAAAATAGCCTGGGACCTAGCCCCGTCCATCCCACAGCCTTTGACACCAGCCAGCTCCAACCTGATTATTTATGTTCCTTGGGAAAGCACCAGCCCAGACCTCTGTAAACTCTACCAGGTCTTTGTCTTTTCACAGCCCAGCCTGTGTCTTTAAGGAACAGGATGCAGTTTATTGGCCTGTGAATTCCCTACCTGTCTCACCAGCTCACGTGCAGAAGCGAGGGCCGGGCGCAAAGCCCAGCGATCCATGGCGGCCAGGCCCGGCTTCTGTTCCCACAGGAGGGTCGTGCCAGGAGGCCACTGTGCCCACCTGGAGGAGCACAGAGAGGGTTTGCACTCCGCCCCACTGCCAACTTTCCAGAGCAGGAAGCCTGCACCTTTCCCAGCCACTGTCCCTGCCCGGAGCATAGAGAGAGTTTGCACTCTGTCCCCCTGCAAACATTCCAGAGCAGAGAGGGAAGCCCGCGCCTTGCCCGTACACTGTCCCCGCCTGGAGGAGCACAGAGAGAGTTTGCACTCTGCCCCGCTGCAAACTTTCCAGAGTGGGAAGCCCGCGCCTTGCCCGTCCACTGTCCCTGCCCAGAGGAGCACAGAGAGGGTTTGCACTCCGCCCCGCTGCAAACTTTCCAGAATGGGAAGCCCGTGCCTTGCCCGTCCACTGTCCCTGCCCAGAGCACAGAGAGAGTTTGCATTCCGCCCCACTGTAAACTTTACAGAGCGGGAAGCCCGCGTCTTGCCCGGCCTCTCCAAACTCACAGACTGCTTCTGTGGAGATGACAGGAGGATAGCGCAGTGTGACTTGAGAGCTCACAGACACCCACAGCATGGAGCACTATCTTCATCCCGATGCGCATGCGAATGTGGTCCTGTTCCACAATTCCAGGCCCCGGCTGCTCAGAGCCTGGGAAGCTCAGCAATCCCAGCAGTCACTAAATGTGAGCACTCACCTCCTTCCCGCCTCTGCCAGACCTCTGACCAACGCGCACATTCAAACTCCCAGCCCACTTTCATTCATAAAAATTAAAGACAGGAAATGACAGCATTCCAGGAGGCTGGATTCAGGGCAGGCGCTGCGGTGATGTCAGGGGTGGTGCCAGCGGTTACCAGGTGATGGACAGGGACGCTAACTTGGCGCCCGCCAGGGGCTGAGGTGCAGGGTCACTGGGAGGGGGCGGGGCTCGGGGGACGTCAGGGGGCGCGGCCAGCGGTTGCTGGGTGACAGTCAGGGAATCCAATATGGCTCCCGCCTGGGGCTGAGATAGACGGGCGAGGGGCGGGGTTGGCGTGATGTCAGAGGCAGGGCCAGCAGTCTCTGAGTGACTGACAGTGATGCCAATGTGACATTTTCACTGAATTTGAAGAAATATATAAATACGTGTGTTAAAATTGAAGAATTTGATGTACTATATAAACATGAAAGTGTACACATAGATAATTCATCAAAACTGCTTGACAAACCATGTAAAAAATTCTAAACAAATTGATGGCTTTCATGGAAAATACTTCTTATAAAATTGAAGAAATATACAGAAAATTTATTTAAAATTAAGATTTGGCATTGAAAATAATTACACATAAAAAGTTGACAAAGAAAACTAAATGTGTAGGCACACTCAATTATAGGAAAAAAATTGAAAAATAAAGTGTTAAAATTGAAGAATCTGTTGGAAAATAATAATAGTAAAAGATAAATCATCTTTACTAAATCAAGCACTTACAAACATTTTCTTATTAAATTCATGATTTTCATGGAAAATATTTCTGATAAAATTGAAGCAGTGCATAGAAAAGTAGTGTTAAATTGAAGATTTTTCATGGGGAATTATTCAGATAATATTGTGTACATAAAACATGTCTAAATAATTGAAAAATTAAATAGAAATATTTTCTGATAAAATTAAAGTTTCTCTTAACTAATATTCAAGTAATATTGAAGAAATATATACAAATATGTGTTAAAATTGAAGAATTAGCTGGAAAATAATAATAGTAAAATGGTAAACATAGAAAAAAATATATATATACTATAAATATACTATATAATATATACAAGATTACTCAGATCTGACACTCTTACCGAAGAGAACAAAACAGAATAATCATGTTTTCCTGATCGCTGTCCGCAGGCATCATCTCCAAGCAAGACCGTCCTGAGAACGTCCCTCCTGTCCTGAATCTCCACATGCTGAAGGTGACCCTGGAACTCCCTTCTAACAAGTTCATGCGGCCAAAGCCTAGGAAGAAAGTGGACATCTCAGGTCTTCTGCTGCCAACGTGATGGGCTGGCTCTTCTCTCCATCCTGACCCAGGTCTCCACAGCTAACATATTTGGAAATAAAGCACAGCACTTTCCCATTGTTCTGACACTGACAAATCTCAGTGGCTGAGACCTCTGGCTTTTGAACAGGAGGTGATCAACATTTGTGTCCCAGGAGAGTCTCCCGGGATGGGTGCCTCAGCTTCTGTTCAGTAGAGGAAGAGCATTAACAGGAAGAAAAATCCTGTTCCCCATGACATACACAATCCCCTGTCTGAACAGTCTAGTGTATCCTGGAGAGCTCTGGGCATCCCCTGTGATGTCATCAGTGATGTCACAACACCCACTGCTCTCAGGGCTTTCAATTAGTCCCTAGAGAGTTCGCCCATATTTATGTCTGCAAGATGGAGGAGGAGTCTACTTAAGAGTGAGAATGGGGAGCTTAGAGAAATGAGAGAGAGGCCAAAGGAAGCTGGCTTTCCATCGCACTGTAAACCAGTGAGGAAGATGTGGTCCTGGGAAAGGCACAGTGAGTCATGGAACAGTGATGTGAAAATTCATGGAGTAGGCACACTTGAACATGGCTTCCCAGTAGTTGGTAACAGGAAATGGTGCGCCCATATATTATTTAGAAATAATATGTACTCAGCTACATCCTCATCTGACAGGAGGGACATAGAACTCTTGAGTAGTTTCAATAAGTAGCAGTAACCCTATCATTAAATTTACAAAGGTCTGTTTGATTTATTCTTTCTTTTTTATTGATTTTTCTGTTTGTTTACATTTCACATATTATTCCCCTTCTAGGTTACCCATCAGGAAGCACCCATTTCACTCCCTCCTACCTTCCCATGGGTACTCCTCCACCTACCCACTCACCCACTTCAATTTTGCTATAGAAAACTGAAAATTTGTTGTCTAATTCCCCAACCATGGTCAGCAGCAACTATGGATGGAAAATATTACAGTTAAATAGTTGACAGGAAAAACATTTTTAAAATAATTAAAAGGAATTATAAATATAATACTTTCTGATAAAATTGAAGAAATATATAGAAAAGGGGTTAAAATAGAAGAATTCAAAGGGAAATTATATAGTCAAAGTGCTAGTAGTAGTAAATGTATGAATACTAACTGACAAAAGATGTAGAGAACTTTACTGATAGAATTCCAGATGTTTGTGGGAGTCATTTCAAAAAAATGGAAGAAATATAAAGAAAGACATGTCAAACTGAAGAATAGGATAGAAAATAATATAGATAAAATAGTACTAAGAGAAAATGTATCTATACTAACTGACAAGCAATGTAGACAACTTTTCTGATTGGATCAAAGATTTCATGGAAAAATATCTGATACAATTTAAGAAATATATAAGAAAAAGTTTTACAGTGAAGGATTTGATAAAAATAATGTAAATTAAGGTGTATACATAGTTATTATATCAAAACTAATTGACACTACATGTAGTAAAATATTCAGATGAAATTGAAGATTTTCATGGAAAATTGTTTTGATAAAATTGAACAAATATATAGAAAAATGGGTTAATATTGAAACTTGGAATCCAAATTAAAAGAGATGGAAGTAGAAAACATTCCTAAACTAAATGAATACTCACACTGAAAACTTTGAATAAATAGAAAATTTACATGGAAAAACATTTTTGAAAAAATGGAAGAAATATATAGAAAAACGTTTGAAATTAAAATATTGGATGGGAAATAATTTCCCATAATAGAGTCTGTATTAATGCAAACTGACAAAGCTTGTAGAACAATTTTGAGATAAAATGGGAGATATCATTGAAAATATGTGATAAAATTGAAGAAATATATAGAAAGAAAAGTTAAAATTGAATATTTTGATGGAAATTCACACTTGTCAAATAGTATGCATTGAAAACCTTTACAAATTGAAAGAGTAAGTAGAAAATTTTCTGAAAAAAACCTTTCATAGAAAGCCTTTTCAATGAAATTGGAGAAATATATAAATATATGTGTTAAAATTGAAGAATTTGATGAAAAGTAATACACATGAAATTGTACACATAGATAACACATCAAAACTGACAAACTATATTGAAAAATTCTAATCAAATTGATAGGTTTCATGGAAAATATTTCTGATAAAATCGAAGAAATATATAGAAAAAATATTTCAAATTGAGATTTGGCATTGAAATTAAAACACATTAAAAGAATGACAAAGAAAACATATCTAAAATTAGTGCACAGGCAAACTTTAGGAATAAATTGAAAAATAAAGTGTTAAAATTGAAGAATTTATTGGAAAATAATAATGGTAAAAAAATAAACAGAAAATGTATTTTACTAAATGATCAAGCACATACAAAAGATTTCTGATGAAAGTGATGATTCTCATGGAAAATATTTCTGATAAATTTTGAAGATATATAGAGAAGAATTGTTAAACTGAAAATTTTCATGGCAACAATTCAGATGAAATTGTGTACATAAAAATATAAGAGTTAAAATTGAAGAATTAGTTGGAAAATCAAAATGGTAAAATAGTTTACATAGAAAAAATACCTATACAATTTGTCTAAGGACATAGAAAAAAATTGATCAAATTGAAGATTTTGATAGAAAAGCCTAGACGCTTGGAATGCCCAAGACACAATTCACAAACAAATGATGCCCAAGACATAGGAAGAACAAAGTATGGATCCTTGGGTCCTTTGTTGAAAGGAAAAAAAATACCCACAGAATGAGATACAGGGACAAAAGTTTGAGCAGAGTCTGAGGGAAAGACCAGCCAGAGACTGCCCCGCCCAGGGATGCATCCCATATACAGTTACACAACCAAGACACTATTGTGGGTGCCCACAAGTGCTGGGTGACAGGATACAGATGTCACCTGGGAGACTTGATGCCTTAGTGTAGAGGAATGAAAGCCCAGGGAAGCGGGGGAGGGTTGATTGGGGAAGGAGAGATGGCTCATGGGATTTTTGGGGGAGGGGTGAACCAGGAAAGTGGACAACATTTGAAATGTAAATAAACATATGCCAAATAAAAAATTAAAAAATTTTAAATTTTACCAGAAAAGTATCCTATGTTCTTGGTCAATTAGTACAGGTATATTTTCTATAGGTGTATTTAATCATTATTATTTTTCACCATATTCTTCAATTTTGACACATTTTCTACACCTTTCTTCAGTTTTAGCAATAATATTTTTCATGTTAATCTTTAATTTTAACACTTTTCTATACTTCCTTAATTTTATCAGAAATAATTTACATCAAAACCTTCAGTTTTATCACCATAATTTTCTGTGTTCTTGGATATTTAGTAAAAGTAAATGTCCTATATTTACAGTTTTACCATTATTATTTTCTAACAAACTCTTCGATTTTAACACTTTCTATGTATTTCTTCAGTTTTATTAGAAATATTTTCTATGAACATTTTCAATTCTATCAGAAAATGTTTCTTCTACCTTTTACAATATTTTAGATGTTTTTATGTCTACAACTTTATCTGAATTATTTTCCATGAAAATATTCAATTCTACCACTTTTCTATATATATTTTATAATACTGACTGTCTGACTTTTGTGCATTGTGGTTGTTACACCAGTCATATAACTAACTCCGTCCATGTATGCTGTCCTTGATGACTGTCTTTTAATCAGAACTTTTGTCATCTCTTTAGTTTCATTTTAGCTTCTTAGAAGGACTCTTCTCTGAGGCATCATAACTGCTGCTCTTTCGATATCACCCCTTTGGTCAGTATAAAAATGTAATAGGATCCATTGCACAAACACCAAAATGTACAGATATCCTCTCACACGTGACTACAGTGTGGGCCACTTATATCCATCTTGTCACAACTTTCCCAGTTCTTCTTTCATGGAAAGACAGGAGAATTTGTGAGAAATCTGAAGAATGGAAAAGGCTAAATACAGGAATGTAAGACACATTTCCATACAATCATCTCTTCAAATTAGGTAAGGAAGGTGGTTCAAGTGTGTGTGGTGTCCATGCAAACCAGAGGATCTGCATTTCATGAAATGGACCCTTGAGGAAAACCTAAGATGGTGATTAGAACTAATATCTGTGTGAGGTATGGATGATATGCAGATACATTGAGTGTGCTGGGGAATGAGAGAATCTGTTGTACATATCTTCCTCTGTGGCTTTGATACATCTCTCCCTTTAGTATTCCTTGGTCTGTCACATCATGTAAAGGATGAATATAAAATTCCCAAGCACAGGCATCCTCAAGTGTATACACACACACACACACACACACACCACACACACACCCCCACACACACACCCTGAAACACCTTACACGCCAGGATGAAACACTAAAACACCAGACACAGGATCAGTGATTGTCAGTTTGCAACAGATTTGTCACCCCTCATCTAGGATATCAGTGCAGATTAGGCCCATCAGATGACAGATACATTTTTGTTGTTTGTTTGTTTTTTGTTTTTTCTTTTTTTTTTTGAGACAGGGTTTCTCTGTATATCCCTGACTATCCTGAAACTCAGTCTGAAGACGAGGCTGGCCTTGAACTCAGATATCCCCCTGCCTCTGCCTCCCAAGTGCTGGGATTACAGGTGTGACATACACAGTTGAGCAGACCCTCCTGGATGTGAATGTGGGTAAGAGAATGGTGGATGTCTGGGTAGGCAATGGTGGGAGGAGCCTTACTACCAGCTGGAGTGGACAGAGCCTGCCTCAGGGTCCACATGCACCTGGTGGAGAGTGCGTCTCTGCAAGGCTAAGAATGGAGGGTGTTAGTTAGCGCTGCTCTTTTATTGTTTCTTCCAGTGCTTTTTTCTTGTGAAGATCCCTAGAAAGAATCTGCTTCCTGAGACTGACAGTACATGCAACTTTATGCAAATGACCCCATGAGTGGGGTTGCACAAGGGGAGTATGCAAGAGTGTGTGGAGGTGAATGGAGAGCCATGACAGCTGTGCCGAGATGATGATGATGATGATGGTGTGCGTGCGTGCGTGCGTGCGTGTGTGTGTGTGTGTGTGTGTGTGTGTGTGTGTTTGTAACCTGATGGCATTGGGTCATTTGTATCTGAGCCTCCTCTCTGCCTGGCAGGTAATTTGCATGCATTTGCATACACTTTGCTTTCATGCAGTTTTGCAGATCTCACAGAAAGCTCAGAGGAATTCAGGGCTCAGACCTGGAAAAAGCAGGAACCTAGAAGGATCACCATGGCATAAACTTGCATGTGCTCCTTCACTCATTTGCATACAGCCCGTCACTCATGAATATTAGTTATTAATACTCATAATATTAGTATTATTCATTAGACCCCGAGCTCATTCGCCTATGTCCTCTCATTTATGAATATTCATTTGGCCACAGGCTCATTGCATAAATTTGATGTCCGAGCATCAGAAGTTTTCTATGTGGTCTGAGCAGGTGAGTCCTTGTGCCTTGGTGCAGAAACTTGTGATTGATGTGGGGGAAGATTTGTCTGAATGTTAGAATGTTTCTGTGAGATCTACAGAGTGTTAATGAAAACTTGTGTCAAGGCAAATGAAGCATGTCACCATGGTGATTTTTCAAGATTTGAGTAAACATTGGTGCAGTACTGAGGGTTGTCATGTATGTGTGTGAGCTCCACCTGCTGGTTGGTTGTTGTTACTGCAGGCTGTATCCTTTCCATGCAGGGCTGAGTGGTGCCACATTCATCTTCTGTGAGCGCCATCTACTGGTTGTTTGTGTTATTACAAGCTGTGTTTTTAAATGGTGTTGGTTGATTTTTGTTGCTGGTTGTGCCTTTATCTGTTCACTTATTCTACAAGTAGTCACATCCTCCTGGGAACGAGGCCTTGATTCTGCATCTGTGGCAGGCGTCAGTTAGGAAAAACAGAACTGGGATCTGTGGTTATGACAGGGCCAGGGGGCGTCCTGAGACTCAATCTAAAGTATGCGATTATCTTCTGATCATCAATTAGGTATTGATTATCGATTGATAGATTGATTATTGATCAGTGATCACCAATTAGTTGTTGGCTGTCGATCAATCAGTGGTTGGTCATTGATCAATGACTATCAACTGCGTATTTATTATTGATTGATCGATTATTGGTTATTGATCAGTGATGGATCCACGTCTTGTGCCTTGCTTGCAATCATCCCCCAGCCTCACATACACACATATTTACTAAAAACTGCAAATGTATGCAAATTTATTCAAATTCAATAATACATGGAAATTCATTAATTGATCCTGGGCTCAGGGCCGCTGAGAGAAGTCTGCAAGATGAAGGAGGAGTCTGCTTGAGAGTGAGAATGGGGAGCTTAGAGAAGTGAGCGAGAGGCCAAAGGAAGCTGACTTTCCATCGCACTGTAAACCAGCGAGGAATATGTGGTCCTGGGAAAGGCACAGTGAGTCATGGAACAGTGATGTGAAAATTTCTGTTGTGGGCACGCAAAAAGAAGTGAGGGAGCAAAGAAAACAAGGAGTCGCAGGCAACTGGCGCAGTAGTGCCACCTTGGGAGAAAAACCAAGAATTGATCATCTCGAGATAATGTTAAATTCTCTGACAATATTCAACACCACTTTATGATAAAATTCTTGGAGTCATTAAGGATACAAGGGACATGCTCGGGGCTCCGGGGCGCGCGAAGTTGCTGGGGTTCAGCGCCAGCGGCGCGCGGCAGGCGGGGCCGGGCCTCGATCAGATTCCCACCTGGGTGGGAGTCTGGGGATGTCCGGGGGGGGGGGCGGTGGAGGGGAGGTAGGAGGGCGGGTCGGGGGAGGGGTGACAGAGGAGGGGCGGGAAGGGGCCGGGACGTGAGAGGCTTGTCACCAAGCCCCCCTCCCCGGGCCCTTGTTATGGATCAGCGAGGTCTCAGGAATGTGGGGCTGCAGGACGGTGGACCTCAGGCGCCTCGCGCCCCAGCCCAGGGATGGGAGACCCCAGATGCCACAGGGAGGGAGATGCACCCCGTTCCCCATTGTTGTAGTTAGCTCCCCTCAAAACTGGAATGATCTTGGCTCTTCACACCACGGGCAGGAATGCCTCAGTTTACCTTTCGTGGCTCAGAGAACTGAAGTGGCCTTTTTGACCTGCCTCTACCCCCTCCCCTGGGGTGACATAGGCATTTCCTCCTCCAGGAAGCTTTCCTGGACTAGTGGAAAGTACAAAGACCTCGTGCTTTGAACCTGTCTGCTTCTTCTCTATTTAGAACAGCCTCCGGGAAGGGTGTGTGTGTGTGTGTGTGTGTGTGTGTGTTGTCCATTCCAGGTGTGAGAAATAGGAGAGGGATTGTGAAGCATCTCAAACAATGGATTTGGCAAATCATTTCTATTTAGCTGAGGAATGCAGGCAGGAGTCAGTCCTCTATCAGCCTGGCCCTGGTGCTTAATGTGGCTGAGTCTAGAGTTGGGGGAGGGGTGAGAGAGGGAACGACATTGGAATCTATACAACTCCGTGTGTTACTCGGGTCTTTTAATTGAAGACCTACTGTGCGCAAGGCCAGGACCAACGGGAGTGCTTCAGTATGGAATGCTGTTGTCTTTTCTTCTAGTTGGTCGGCTTGGGAGGGCTCCTGAAGTCTATGAACAGAGATGTGATATTAATACTAATAACTAGTTTTCATGTGGTCATTTATGGTAAGCCAAATGCATGTGCCTCACATACGCTGGATTTACTGTTAATGATCTATACTTGTCCTTGGAGTCTTACTTTTACCCGCCCTATTGGTTAGGGAGATGGCACTAGAATAAATTATCTGTAATGTTACAGAACTTACTGAGAGTGAAGTAGGGCTGGATCTGGAAGCTTCTTAGTGCACCTGTCCGTCTCCATCTCGACCGAGCCTATCTGCTCCCGCCCTTCAACCATGCCTGAAGCCTTGGGCAAGTTTCTGTCCATCCCTGCTCCCCGTTTTGAAGGACCAGGTTGAAGTCTCCAGGGCCTCTTCCAGTAGCACTTAAACTAACAGCGCAACATGATCTCAGCACCCAGTTAGGTTTTTTTTTCTATTCATTTTTAAGTTGGCATACAAAGTAATAGGTTCCATAATGGTATTTTTGTATGCTTTTTTTTTTTTTGAGCCTTCTCGTTCTCCTCTTCCCCGTTCTTCCTGCCCCACCACATTTTTTTTTTTAATTTTAGATTGTGTATGTATTATAAGTATGTGTATGTGTTTGCATGTGTAGGTAGAATCTAGAGGTCTCTATTGGGTGTCTTCTTCAATTGTTTTTAATCTTCTATTGGATTTATTATATATTATATACATATCCATATATAATATATGCATGAAAGTAATATATATACATATATCATATATATACATATACATATATATATATCATATATATACATATACATATACATATACATATACATATACATATACATATACATATACATATACATATACATATACATATACATATATATATATATATATATATATATATATATATATATATTTGAGATAGAGTCTCTCACTATGTATATGTAGCCCTGGCTAGCCTGAACTTATTATGCTAACCAGGCTGGACTTGAACTTACAGAGATCTGTCTGCCTCTTAAGTACAAGTTTAAGGGTGTGGCACCTTCCCTCCACTTTCTGCTCTCTGTGTGGGTGTAATATCTTCTGCGCCTCTTGCTGTGTGTGTAGACCTTAAGCTTGCTCTGGCCTTCTCCATAGGCGTTTCAGAGAAGCAGCCTGCTTTTCTGGTATACAGGGTGGCTGTGGTGTGGACTGGTTTACAGGGGTTTCTCCCTCCTCCCTGGCTCTGTGACCCCAGCGCACCTGGTCCTAGGAAGTGAAGGAGGAATTGAGGTAAGGCTTTGGGCGAGCGCTTTCAACCCTGTCGGCCTAGGCTTCCTGCTTACACAATGAGGATAACAATTCAATGTTTCCAGGGCTGTGGGGAGGAACCCTGACTTAGTGCTGGAGGGTGAAGCCTGTAGCTCAGGGCCTCCTAACGCAGCAGGTGCGCAGTCAGTGGAGGCTGTTATTTATAACCTAGTCGGGTGGCTAGACGAACACGCTGGGAACATGAGGACAAGACTTCTCTTCTCCCACTGAGTCTCGGGGCTGCTGAGGTAATCATCTCTGCTCACTAAGAGCGAGTGGATGTGATCCAGGTAAACTCACCTTCTCTTCTCTTCAGCCCTAGGCCGCCTGTTTAGCTTCCTCTTCTACTCTTGCCCTTCTAGGAGCCCACAGGTCCAGTCTGACTCGTCCTCAGGTCCAGTCAGACTCGTCTTCCAAACATGCTTTGGCCATTTCTTTTTAGCCCCAGAGTTTATTCTGTTCCACCTTCCTGAGCATCTTTCCGATTTCTCTCTTTCTGTCCCCCGAGACTCCATTCAGTTGTAGCTCTTTTCAGGGGACCTTCTGAGTCACCCTTTTCAGTGGAATTCCTGTGGTATTTTGTGTCTTTACCTGTCTTTTGCTATGCAATTCCTCGGTGAATTTCATCACCTCCCTATCTTCATCATCATCGTCACCATCATCATTTTTGTCTTTATTATTTTGAGACAGGGTCTTGCTATATAGTCCAGGATGGCCTTGAAATTGTGATCTTTCTAGCTCTGCATCCAGAGCTCTGAGATGATACGCATTTACCACCATGCCTTGCATCCCATTAAATTTTTATGCTATGTTCTGCTGATATATAAAATAAAAATGATCAAAGTTGCTAGGCATGATACAAATAATCCTAGCACTTTGAGGCTGAGACTGGAGGATCAGGACTGTAAGGTCATCTTTAGCTACCTCCTGAGTTTGAGGCCAGATTGGACTGAATGAGACCCCATCAAAAAGAACAAAAACAAACCAAAAAAAAAGGGGGGGTGGGAGAGAGGTTATGTTTCTTTGTGACACGACTGGCCAGACCACATTCAGGGGTGTGTACCCAGGGATGGAACTATATAGGAGCACAGTTCGTCCCTGTATACAGGGGTAGGAGAATGGGCCAGGGATCAGACCGCACAGACTGCTGGGCAGCAGCGGAACACCCCCCTTCTCTGCCTAGGATGCTGTTCCTCCTAGGCGGGTCACTCAGGGTCATTGCTAAGAAGGGGATTCTGTTCCCGTACTGCTTCCAGGCGCTGTCTTGGGTAGATTTGGTGTGCTCCGTGTGTGGGGAGGGGGTGTGCAGATTGTCTAACAGAGTCCTGGGTTTTGTAATAGATAGTGTCTGTTGTCCTCAGGCTCCTAAGACTGCCCCAATACCCCCTTCAGCCTGTTTGCCCTTTGAAAGTAGCCAAGAGCTTAGCTTCAGGATACCCGCTGCTGTTTCTCATTGTCTCTTTGAAAACTGTCATTCTGGGTGACAGGCCTTTAACAAAGCCAGATGGGCACCCCAGGTCCAGGTCTGCTGGAATTTCATCCGTTCCTTTGTTCAACAAATCTGTTCTAGGTTCCGGACTTTCTCTTGTCGCCCCAGCAGTGGAAGAGGAGGACCCGGCCCTTCTGACTCACAGATTTCACTTTCCCAAATTTCTCAGGCAACTCACCATTGGACTCGCATTTTGACTTTCCACAAGGTGTTCTTTTTAATGGTTTTCTCATGCCGAGCCTCATGCCTCCAAAGCTCCTCTCTCCCTGTGAAATGTCATCTGTGGCCGGGAGGCAGGAGGAAACAGGGAAGAGTCAGCAGCAGGGTGCTAATGAATCTGGCTCCCAGTTCTGAGGTTGCTCTCTCTTAGCTGAGGTGAAGCTCTGCCGGCTCTGGACAGCTTATCCATTATCAAACTCACCTTTCCCTGGGGCATGGCTGGGCCCAGGCGGGCCACACCCCCAGAGCTCAGCCCTTCTCTCCTGCCTTCTGGCCTGTGTGCATTCTTCAAAGAAAAACAAAGGCCTAGTGGGCCTTTGAACTCGCTTTTCTTTTCTCCCAGCTTCCTGGCAGCATCTTTTGGAAAAGAAATGTTTTGCAGCCAAGAGGTTCACTGTGAAAGCATTCTGTACCCCAGGTATAAACTCGCAGCAGCCTCCTTGGATAGCTCAGCAAGGGGACTTGGTGAAGGCTATAATTTGGGAGGGGGTGCAGCCTAGTGCACCTGGGTGAGTTAGGGACACCTTATGTTTCTGTGGTGACACTGGTGGTGCCTGGCCAGCTGATAGGCTTCATACATCCCAGCGCTAAGGGCGGATGGGCATGCGTAAAGCTGACTCTGAACTCCTTTGAGCACTCTGGCATTCTGGGCAAAGCCATAAAACCTCAGCCAGTTTTCGGAGGAACCGCCAGACTGATTTCCAGAGTGGTTGTACCAATTTGCAACCCCACCAGCAGTGGAGGAGTGTTCCTCTTCCTCCACACCCTCTCCAACACCTGCTGTCTCCTGAATTTTTAATCTTAGCCATTCTGACTGGTATAAGGTGAAATCTCAGGGTTGTTTTGATTTGCATTTCCCTAATGACTAATGAAGTTGAGCATTTTTTAAGATGCTTCTCCACCATCCAAAGTTCTTCAGGTGAGAATTCTTTGTTTAACTCTATACCCCATTTTTAATAGGGTTGTTTGGTTTTCTGGAGTCTAACTTCTTGAGTTCTTTATATATATTGGATATTAGCCCTCTATCTGATGTAGGATTGGTGAAGATCTTTTCCCAATTTGTTGGTTGCCGATTTGTCCTCTTGATGGTGTCCTTTGCCTTACAGAAACTTTGAAATTTTATGAGGTCCCATTTGTCATTTCTTGCTCTTAGAGCATACGCCATTGGTGTTCTGTTCAGAAACTTTCTCCCTGTACCGATGTCCTCAAGGGTCTTCCCCAGTTTCTTTTCTATTAACTTCAGAGTGTCTGGCTTTATGTGTAGGTCCTTGATCCATTTGGATTTGAGCTTACAAGGAGACAAGGATGGATCAATTCGCATTCTTCTGCATGCTGCCCTCCAGTTGAACCAGCACCATTTGTTGAAAAGGCTATTTTTTTTCCATTGGATGTTTTCAGCCTCTTTGTCGAGGATCAAGTGGCCATAGGTGTGTGGGTTCATTTCTGGATCTTCAATCCTGTTCCATTGATCCTCCTGCCTGTCACTGTACTAATACCATGCAGTTTTTAACACTATTGCTCTGTAGTATTGCTTGAGGTCAGGGATACTGATTCCCCCAGACTTTCTTTTGTTGCTGAGAATAGTTTTAGCTATCCTGGGTTTTTTGTTATTACAGATGAATTTGATAATTGCTCTTTGTAACTCTGTGAAGAATTGGGTTGGGATTTTGATGGGTATTGCATTGAATCTGTAGATTACTTTTGGCAAAATGGCCATTTTAACTATATTGATTCTGCCAATCCATGAGCATGGGAGGTTTTCCCATTTTTTGGGTCTTCTTCCATTTCCTTCTTCAGAGTCTTGAAGTTCTTGTCATACAGATCTTTCACATGTTTGGTAAGAGTCACCCCAAGATACTTTATACTGTTTGTGGCTATTGTGAAGGGGGTCATTTCCCTAATTTCTTTCTCAGCCTGCTTATCCTTTGAGTATAGGAAGGCCACTGATTTGCTTGAGTTGATTTTATAACCTGCCACTTTGCTGAAGTTGTTTATCAGCTGTAGGAGCTCTCTAGTGGAGTTTTTTGGGTCACTTAGGTAGACTATCATGTCATCTGCAAATAATGATAGTTTGACTTTTTCCTTTCCAATTTGTATCCCTTTGACCTCCTTATGTTGTCGAATTGCCTGAGCTAGTACCTCAAGTACAATAATGAAAAGATAAGGAGAAAGGGGGCAGCCCTGTCTAGTCCTGATTTTAGTGGGATTGCTTCAAGTTTCTCTCCATTTAGTTTGATGCTGGCTACCGGTTTGCTGTATATTGCTTTTACTATGTATAGGTATGGGCCTTGAATTCCTGTTCTTTCCAAGACTTTAAGCATGAAAGGATGCTGAATTTTGTCAAATGCTTTTTCAGCATCCAATGAAATGACCATGTGGTTTTTTTTCTTTGAGTTTGTTTATGTAGTGGATTGCATTGATGGATTTCCGTATATTGAACCAACCCCGCATTCCCGGGATAAAGCCTACTTGATCATGGTGGATGATCGTTTTGATGTGTTCTTGGATTCGGTTGGCAAGAATTTTATTGAGTATTTTTGCATCGATGTTCATAAGGGAAATTGGTCTGAAGTTCTCTTTCTTTGTTGGATCTTTGTGTGGTTTTGGTATCAGCATAATTGTGGCTTCATAGAAGGAATTGGGTAGTGTTCCTTCTGTTTCTATTTTGTGGAATAATTTGAAGAGTATTGGTGTTAATTCTTCTTTGAAGGTCTGATAGAATTCTGCACTGAAACCATCTGGTCCTGTGCTTTTTTTGGTTGGAAGACTTTCTATGACTCCTTCAATTTCTTTAGGCATTATGGGACTGTTTAGATGATCTATTTGGTCCTGATTTAATTTTGGTATTTGGTATCTGTCAAGGAAATTGTCCATTTCCTCCAGATTCTCCAGTTGTGTTGAGTACAGGCTCTTGTAGTAGGATCTGATGACTTTTTGGATTTCCTCAGTTTCCGTTGTTATATCTCCCTTTTCAGTTCTAAGTTTGTTAATTTGGATACTTTCTCTGTGCCCTTTGGTCAGTCTGGCTAAGGGTTTATCTATCTTGTTGATTTTCTCAAAGAACCAGCTCCTGATTTTGTTGATTCTTTGTATGGTTCTCTTTGTTTCTACTTGATTGATTTCAGCCCTGAGTTTGACGATTTCCTGCCTTCTACTCCTCCTGGGTGAAATAGCTTCTTTTTGTTCCAGGGCTTTCAGGTGTGTCATTAAGCTGGTAATGTATGCTCTCTCCATTTTCTTTTTGGAGGCACTCAGGGCTATGAGTTTTCCTCTTAGCACTGCTTTCATTGTGTCCCATAGATTTGGGTATGTTGTGTTTTCATTTTCATTGTGTTCTAAAAAGTCTTTAATTTCTTTCTTTATTTCTTCCTTGACCAAGGTATCATTGAGTAGAATATTGTTCAATTTCCACATATATGTGGGTTTTCCGTTGTTTTTGTTGCTATTGAAGACCACTTTTACTCCATAGTGATCTGATAGGAGGCATGGGATTAGTTCGATCTTTTTATATTTGTTGAGGTTTGTCTTGTGACCAATTATATGGTCGATTTTGGAGAAGGTACCATGAGGTGCTGAGAAAAAGGTATATTCTTTTGCTTTAGGATAGAATGTTCTATATATATCTGTTAATCTAATTGGTCCAAAGCTTCAATTAGTTTCATTATGTCCCTATTTAATTTCTGTTTTCCTGAGGAAAGGGCAGTGTTGAAGTCACCCACAATTATTGTGTTAGGTGCAATGTGTGCTTTGAGTTTTAATAAAGTTTCTTTTATGAAAGAGGGTGCCCTTGCATTTGGAGCATAGATGTTCAGGATTGAGAGTTCTTCTTGTTGTATTTTTCCTTTGACCAGCAAGAAGTGTCCCTCAGAGTCTCTTTTGATGATTTTGGCTTGAAAGTCAATTTTGTCTGATATTAAAATGGCTACTCCAGCTTGTTTCCTGAGACCATTTGCTTGTAAAATTGTCTTCCAGCCTTTTACTCTAAGGTAGTGTTTGTCTTTGACCCTTAGGTGTGTTTCCTGTAAGCAGCAAAATGTAGGGTCCTGTTTACGTATCCAGTCAGTTAGTCTATGTCTTTTTATTGGGGTATTGAGTCCATTGATGTTAAGAGATATTAAGGAATAGTGATTGTTACTTCCTGTCATTTTTGACATCATTTTTAAAATTTGATTGGTTAACTTCTTTTGGGTTTGATGAAAGGTTACTATCTTGCTTTTTCCAGGGTGAAGTTTCCCTCCTTGTATTGGTGTTTTCCTCCTATTATCCTTTGTAGGGCTGGGTTTGTGAAAAGATATTGGGTAAACTTGGTTTTGTCATGGAATATCTTAGTTTCTCCATCTACGGTGATTGAGAGTTTTGCTGGATATAGTAGTTTTGGCTGTCATTTGTGTTCTCTTAGAGTCTGCATGAGATCAGCCCAGGACCTTCTAGCCTTCATAGTCTCGGGTGAAAAGTCTGCTGTGATTCTGATAGGTCTTCCTTTATATGTTACTTGGCCTTTTTCTCTTACCGCCTTTAATATTCTTTCTTTGTTTAGTACATTTGGTGTTTTGATTATTATGTGACGGGAAGTATTTCTTTCCTGGTCCAGTCTGTTTGGAGTTCTGTAGGCTTCTTGTATATTCATGGGCAGCTCTCTCTTTAGGTTAGGGAAGTTTTCTTCCATAATTTTATTGAAGATATTTGCTGGCCCTTTAAGTTGTAAATCTTCACTCTCATCTATGCCTATAATCCTTAGGTTTGGTCTTCTCATTGTGTCCTGGATTTCCTGGATATTTTGGGTTACAAGCTTTTTGCTTTTTGCATTTTCTTTAACTGTTGAGTCCACGGTTTCTATGGTATCTTCGGAGTCTGAGATTCTTTCTTCTATCTCTTGTATTCTGTTGTTGATATTTGCATCTATGTCCACTGATTTCTTCCCAAGGCTTTCTATCTCCAAAGTTGTCTGCCTTTGAGTTTTCTTAGTTGTTTCTACTTCTGATTTTAGATCCTGGATTGTTTTGCTTAGCTCCTTCACTTGCTTGTTTGTGCTTTTCTGTAATTCTTTAAGAGATTTTTGTGTTTCCTCTTTCATGACCTCAGCCTGTTGACCAAAGTTCTCCTGTATTTCTTTAAGTGTTTTTTGTGTTTCCTCATTTTTGGCTTTTGTATTCTCCTGGATTTCTTTCAATGATTTTTGTGTTTCCCTTGCAAGGGCTTCTAACTTTTGATCCATTTTCTCCTGAATTTCTTTAAGTATGTCCTTCTTGTGTTCCTGTACCAGCATCATGACCAGTGATTTTAAATCCAAATCTTGTTTTACTGGTGTGATGGGGTATCCAGGACATGCTGGTAAAGGAGAATTGGGTTCAGATGTTGCCATATTGCCTTGATTTCTGTTAGTGACGTTCCTGCGTCTGCCTTTTGCCATCTAGTTCTCACTGGTGTTAGTTGGTGTTGTCAATGCTGGACTCACCAGTGCAAGCTGCCCCTTCCCAGGTGGCCTCTGGTGCACCGCTTACCTCCTGCACTGCCCGGAGACAGGCTGTTGTTGTCCAGGCTGTTCAGACCCTGAAGCAGACACCTGAAGGCTCCTGCTGGGGCCTGCTGGGTTCACTTCTCCCCGCTGGCCGCCTGGAAGCCCCACCTGCCTCCTCCAGGACCTGGAGATGTGGTGCTGCCGCCCAGGCCGATCTGGATCCGGAAGCGGAGAGGTCTGAGGGCTACTGCCAGAGGCCTCAGGACCAAAGCCCAAGCTCTGTGCCACAGGCACGAGCTGTGCTGTGAGCTCCCAGACTGCCCCTGGGTGCACACCAGGTCTCCTGCACTTCCTGGAGACCGAGTGCCATGGCCCAGGCTGTTCAGATCCCAAAGCAGGCACCTGAAGGCTCCTGCTGATGCCCGCTGGATTCACCGGAGCACACCGACTTCTCCCGCTGGCTGCCCGGAAGCCCCACTTGCCTCTTTCAGGACTTCTGTTTTTAATACAGAAAAAAATGGCAAAAAGAATCAGTTATCAAGGGTGAATGATGAAGGGTGATGATGAATCTCAGAGTTCATCATTCCCCATGCTGACCTTCATTAGTTTCTAGACATTGTCATATATTGGTATGTATAACTTTAAAGTATGTATAACTTTTTTCATTTTTAATCCCATGGAGCTGGACTAGATAATAAACAAACATGCACTATTTTTCTTTGTGAATCTCTGACCAGTAATAATATTTTATTAGAGCTGTGTTTGAAGAAGGTGTTTGCTTAGGTATTGCTAGAGAATATTCAGGTCAGAAGGACAGCCAACCTAGTGACCATGACTGATTGGTTTGATCCAGGACAGTTAAACTCAGGACTCTTCCAGCCTGGTCACTGAGCCATGCCCATAGTAAGATAAGACCTGCTGCATGGTCCTTGTGGAATTCTAGTAGGACTGTGGGGACAAAGAGAAGGTGCCAAGGGGAGTAAGATTCCCTGGCTTGACCTGCCTTGAACCTGTCTAATTCAGTGTTTGTATTCCTGAACAAATCATCAGGAACAAGAAGCAAGTTGGGTAGTGCAGTGGCTATCCTTTGTCAACTTGACTATATATGGGATGAACTACAATCTAGAATTGGAAGGCTCACCTATGATCCTAACCTGGAGGCTCAGAGATGTAAGTTTCTGACCTGGATCTTGGCATGGAGATCTTGAAGCATAGTGGCTATGAATTCCAGAAGATTAAGACAAGGAGATCTCTGAGTTCAAGATCATGGAGGCACATGTCTTTAATCTGGGCCACACCCTCTACTGGAGACCCACAGCCTTTAATCTAGGCTACACCCTCTGCTGGAGCTATATAAGGACATTGGAAGAAGGAAGACTCACTCACTCTTCCTTGCCTGCTTGCCTCGTGGGACTGAGCAACTGCTAGATCCATGGACTTCCATCCACAGCTGCTGCTGACCATTGTTGGGGAGTTGGACTATGGACTGACTGTAAGTCATCAACAAATTCCCTAACTACATAGAGACTCCCATACGTTCTTTGACTCTAGAGAACCCAAACTAATAGAGGGAGGAAATGGCTTATTCAACTTACACTTCCACAATGCTGTTCATCATCAAAGGAAGTTCAGACAGGAACTCAAGCAGGGTAGGAACTCGAAGGCAGTCACTGACGCAAAGGCCATGGAAGGGTGCTGTTTACTGGCTTGCTTCTCCTGGGTTGCTCAGCTTGCTTTCTTATAGAACCCACGAGTACCAGTCTAGGGATGGCACCACCCAAAATGGACTGGACCCTCCCCTCTTGATCACTAATTGAGAATATGACTTATAGCTAGATCTCATGAATGCATTTCATCAAGGGAGTCTCCTTTTTGTGTGTGATAACTACAGCTTGTGTCATGGTGACAAACAAATCCGGTCAGTACAGACTACTAGGTGAAGTTTAAACATATCCTGAAAATAATTCAAACAAGTATCCAAATTTAAATAAGTACCATGGACAGGAGGATTCAAATGACTACTTTGCAGAGATATCCCAAATCTCCCAGGGAATGGAGTCTGGGTTTTGGAAAGGTTATTTAAATCAGAAATGTATGTTCTATTTACTTTGCTTGCAACTAGTCATGATTGTGTGTTCTATGATACACTGAAATACATTTTGCCCTTGCATGAAAATGGCCTTACGTTATCCTGTTTAATGAAGTTTTAAAGTAAGCAAACCAAGGTGGGAATCAGAAGGGGACCCTGGTGATCATGGACCAGTCTCAAAGCACCAAGCACAGCATGCCTTTCCCTTCCTAACGCAGGAGTACAGGAAGGAAGTGGTCTGGTGGTTCTTGGCTACACTGCTCAGGCAGCTAGGTGGGTCAAATGCTTAATTCAGGGATCATTAGACCTGGAGGAACAATGCACGTCACCTTCACTCTGAGCGCTCCACCCTAGGTGGAGCAGGATCCTGAATAGCGCAGGAATGCCTGCTCCAGAAAGGCTGGGAGAAGAAGTTCACCTTGATCAATGTCGAGTTCCTACGAAGTGGCATGACACCCCAATATGGCTCTGTACAACTTGTCAAAGGGCTAATGTTAACAATTTACAAAGTATTCAAGAATTTAGATACTGACAACCCAAATAATCCACCAACCCCCCCCAAAAAAATCTCAAAAAAACAAAACAAAACAAAACAAAAACAACCCAGCTAAATAAAAAGTGGGTTTCAGAACAAAAGAAAGAATTCTCACGTGAGGAATCTTGAGTGGCCAGAAGCACTTAAAGAAATGTTTAATTTCCTTAGTCATCAGAGAAATGCAAATCAAAATACTCTGAGGTTCCATTTTATACCCATTAGAATGGCTAAGATCATAAACTCAAGCGACAGCAAATGCTGATGTGGATATGGAGCAAGAGAAACATTGTTCCATTGTTGGTGGGAATGCAAATTTCTACATCCAATTTGGAAATCAATTTAGCATTTCCTCAGAAAACTTGGAATAGTTCCACCTCAAAACCCAGCTATATTACTCCTGGATAAATACCCAAAAGATGTTCCAGCATCTCACAAAAACCCTTGCTCAATTTTGTTCATAGTAGCTTTATTCGTAATAACCAGAAACTCGAAACAAATTAGATGCCCCTCAGATGAAAAATAGATAAGGAAAATAGTACAACTACACATTGGAATACTATTCAGTGATTAAAAAGCAAGATATCATGAATTTGGAAGGCAAAGGATAGAAGTTAAGAATTTCATCCTGAGTGAGGTAACCCAGTCTCAAAAAAATATATATATATACATAGTATGTACCCACTTGTAAGTGGATATTAGCAGAAAATGCAGGTACCACATTACACTCCACAGACCCAAATAACCTAAGCAAGAATAAAGGCCCAAATAAGGAAGCTTCAATCCCACTTAGAAGAGGGAATAAAATAGACATAGGAGGCAGATAGAGGGAGGGAACTTGGAAGATGGGAGAGATCAGGTGTGGGGAAGGACAGGAGAAATGTCCAGATGGCCATGCAAATGAGTGGAAATCTGCAGCTGATAGGGGTGAGGTGGTGGTGACTATCTCCAGGATGATACCTGGCCAGGGACAAGGGAGGTGCTCAAGAATCAATGGGGGTGACCTTAGCTGTGACTCACTATATTGGGAATATGGAACTTGAAGCGACGATGTCCTGTATCCAGACATGAACCCCAGTGGACCAATAGAGACACCAACTCACCCATGTTTTCTTTCAGTCCCCACTTTTTTCCCTTCCCCATCTTTTTTGTGGGCTAGGTAAGCAAGCAGTTGCCCATATCCACCACGGTTCAGACCTCTCTCCCCTAGATAGAGTACTAAAGAAAAGCAGAGCTGTCTGTCTGTCTGGCCAGGCTGTGCCTCATGACACCCAAGCTGCTGAGCAGGCTCTGCTTTCCTCAATTGTGTAATTCTGGAAATCTGGAACATAGAAATCACTCCGGGGGATGACAAATAAGGCTCTTCCTGGTGTCTGTACAGTTTATACCCAAGAATCTAATTTGTAGTCTGTGAGAGTGAAAGAGGCTGTTAATGCCTTGGCCTTCCCCTACTAGAGACCCTACAGATCCATGTGTGACCTCTGCAGTAGAAGCTAATTTCACCTTAATAAACATAAACATGTTAATAATCATGCTAAGACTATTTTCTCAAAATTTAATTGTTCATATATCACACAAAGTTGTAATAGAGTAGATATAGTTGTTGAATATAACCTTATCCTGCTTCGTGCAAAATTCCTCAATTGTTTCCACCAAACTACTGGCCTTACAAGAAGGCCAAGAATTAATCTTCTAACACAAACCATGACATTCACTTTTAGATCATACACTTGACTGTTTTCTTCCTATAAGTGTAACACTGCCCTAGTTATGTTCTTAACTGCATTCTGAATAGAAATTATAATACTGATTGTCTGACTTTTGTGCATTGTGGTTGTTACACCAGTCATATAACTGAATCCTTTCATGCATGCGGTGTTTGATGACTGTCTTTTTATCAGATTATTTGTCATCTCTTTAGTTTCATTTTAGCTGCTTAGAAAGACTCTTCTCTGAGGCATCATAACTGTTGTTCTTTTGATATCATCCCTTTGGTCAGTATAAAAATGTAGGAGGATCCATTGAACAAACACCAAAAAATACAGATATCATCTCACATGTTACTTTAGTGTGGGCCACTCATGTCCATCTTGTCACAACAGCCCCAGTGCTGCATTCGTGGAAAGACAGGAGAATTTGTGAGAAACCTGAAGAATGGGAAAGGCTAAATACAGGAATGTAAAACACATTGCCATACAACCATGTCTTCAAATTAGGTAAGGAAGGTGGTTCAGGTGTGTGTGGTGTCCATGAAAACCAGAGGATCTGCATTCCATGAAATGGACCCTTGAAGAAAACCTAAGATGCTGATTGGAAATAATATTCTGTGTGAGTTACAGATTATATGCAGATACAGTCAGCATGCTGGGGAATTAATCTGCTTTATATATAATCATCTGTGGCTTTGATATATTTCTCCCTTTAATATCCCTTGGTCTATCACATCATGTAAAGAAAGACTCTAAAATTTCCAAGTACAGGGATCCTCAAATGCATACACACACACACACACACACACACACACACATACACACACACACAACCTGACACATACAAACACACACACAATCATATGCACAGACATACAAAAACACACAGGCATGCAGAGAGAAAGATTGGATAAACAGAGGAGAGAGAGAGAGAGAGAGAGAGAGAGAGAGAGAGAGAGAGAACATAGGAACACTCTCTACACAGACACGGAAAACACACACACACATATACAAATAAAAGTTACTATCATATTAGGAACTTGTCTTTATTCAGGTGCTTTATCTATTTTCTAAAAGACAGTCCTGAGATATGCAGTAAACCACAATATCAAAAAGTGTCCTCTCCTTTTGCGTATGTTAAAGAACTTTATAGATTAGGAGCCATTTGGTTTAAATCAGGATAGGTATAAAAATTGTATGTTGACTCCAGAAAGTTCAGGATATTTGAAAATTACTTTCATTATAAAAATATTCAAACAAAGTCAACGCCAAAAAGAAAGAAGGAATAGGATCATAGAGAAGCCACGTGACAAGTGTTGCCATTTCATGATAGGAGAGGCCTGTGTGCAGTTCTCACTATATGTATTTAGTGATGCACTGTGATCCAGGATGATCAAACACTCACTGTGTCCTGTCTGAAGATATTCTTCAATGGTTTCCTTTCTGCTCCTACTCCTGGGTGCTGGGGTTATAAACACGCACATTAAGTCTAATTGTACAGTACTTGTGGATCAGACCATGTCTTTGCACACATTCAATAAAAACTCACCAGGCAGTGGTGATTCAAACCTTTAATCCTATAACTTGGGAGGTGGAGGCAGGGGGATATCTGAATTTGAGCCCATCCTTGTCTACAGAGTGAGTTCCTGGACAACTACTGTTATACAGGGAAGCCTTGTCTCGTTAAATAACAAAATAAATAAATAAATAAATAAATAAATAAATAAATAATAAATAAATAAATAAATAAATAAATAAATAACAAAATATAAAAATAAAAAACCAAAACTAAATAAAAAATAAAAAATATAAAATAAAAAACCCAAAGAATCAAAAAACAATGGAAAACAATCAAGGTTATAAATTTATCTATAGTAATTCCAGCACCAAATTGGGAAGAACTACACATTCTCTGGGAAATTCTGTAAACTGTGAGTATCTTTCCAGGTCTCCCTTCCATCATCCCTCGAAGGGAACCTCCTTATGAAATCCCTTGTTGTCTTTCAGTCATATTGGTACAGCCTGCCCACATTGCCTACATCAGAGGACTCAGAGATGTTTCTGGGACTCAGTGCTCTACTTCTCCATTTTTCTTGAGCCCCTTTAGATCCTTCTTACTACAATAGACTCTCACTTTCATTCATGCCTACCAACATGCTTGCAGAGATGCTCCTCCTAAGGGTGAAGCAGTTACACAAGGTCTGTTGATCTCAATGTCATTGTCCCTCTCAGTCTCATCTAACTCAGGTGATGAGCTTTGTTGGTTTTGAGCAATCACTCTTCTCTTCCACATTCTTTGACTCTGATCACTTCCCATTTAAGAAATAAATTAGAATTTTGTTGTTGTCATGTCAGAGAAAGTAAATCAAGGTATATAAATATTCTCTACTTTATGGAAACATCTGCTGTTACAGGCAAATGGAAATGATGACATGATATTGCACGAATTACTCCAAGATTTGGTGCAGCATGGGTTTCATGAAGGTAACAGTGATAGAAGGAATGCCTGAGATAAATGGTGTGTGTGTGTATTTGTGTGTGTTAGTTGTCATGTGTTTACAAATGTGAGAGAAATCATGGACAGACATGGGAAATCTGTTGGCTATATCAGAATAAAATACTTCAAGAGATAGAGATGATATCCTAGAATATTATGAACACAGGAAACCCACAGCCATGAGCACAGCATGAAAACTGAAGATTTTTCAAGAATTATAAAACTTGTTTCCCTGATTAGACTTACTCAGTCAAATCAGGTTTCTATGAGAGACTTAATGATGTACTTGACTTCAGACAGTGAGGCTCCAGGATAGTTTGGGGATATGTGTATTCAGTTTGTGACTAAAACCCAATAAATCATGAAGGAGAAGTAGCTGAGAGGGATATTTCTTTGTGGTGAAAGTGGATGTATATGAGAGTAGATATGGTCAGTTACATTATATAAATTCAAAACTAATCTTATCCAAATTGGAATCCCTGGCTTTATAGTTATATTTCCCTTTTTGAAGATAAGTATTATGAGGACTCCCTGAGATGTTTTGAAATTTATATAGCATGGAATCCATCAAAGAATCTGGAGTGAGATTATCAAAATTGGCACTGCAATCATTATATTTGTATGTAAGTATACATTTCAGTATTTACTTAAGATTTTCAAATATAATATGGGACTATTTGAACTACATTTTCCTCAGCTCCTTCTTTGAGTAATGTTTATTTAGCAGTAGATAAAGCTTCCAGTCCGTCACTCTTCTCCTGGAGGCCTGCTAGGGCACTGTCTTATATGTAATTAACAAATTACTCACAAGGTTGATCCAGAAGCAAGTTAATATTCTTCTATGAAAATGCATATTTTATATGTCACAGTAATCACTCAGAATGTACAAATTTTTTTATATTGTAATGCAATGCTATAAACCACATGTAACTGACTTTTACAAATTGCCTAAAGCTGTTTCAAGGGTTATTTCATGATGTTCTGAAAATTAGTCACATTATGCAGAAGTTGTCATTGGTGAGGACAAAGTGTATACCTACACAACTGAATTCTTCTCAGGTATTAAAAACAAGGACAACATTAATTTCTCAGGAACATGGATAGAACTAAAAAATATCATCCTGTGTGAGATTACACAATCTCCAAATGAAATACATAACATGCACTCATTTAAAGTGGATATTAACCATTAAATAAAGGAAGAACAGGCTACACTCCATAGATCCAGGGAAGCTCACCATGAAGGAAGGCACACATAAGGATACTTCAGGTTCATGTGGAAGGGGTAATGTAATGGACCTGGAAGGCTGGTGAGTGAGGGAACTGAGTGGGAGACAAGGTCAGGAGGGAGGCTGGCGGCTCAGATCGTGATGTGATTGGGGCAGAGGTGATGACTGCATGGCTATGAGGATGAACCAAAATCTGCAACTGGCTGAGATTGGGAGGTCGGGATCATCTACATGAATAGAGACATGGGATAGGGAATCACTCAAGAATCGATGGGTGTATTTTACCTGTGATTCACAACTTTGGGGGATACAGACCCTGGGGAGGCTACAGCCAGTGTATAGCAACAGGGAAAACAATGTACCAATAAAGCTTTTTACTCAAAGCATATCCTGTATAAAACAAATGCAAGGATTGGGAATCATGCAGAGACTGGGGAAACAATCAACCAATACTGGCCCAATTTGAGTCCTATCCCATGGGCAAGCTCCAATCCCTGGTAGTATTAATGGTACACAATGGTACTTGCATTCAGGAGCATAGAATGACTCTCTTATAAAAGGCTACATTCAGCAGCTGACACCCACAGCCAATGGCTGAATGAAGATTGAGGGCGTTCATGGAAGAATATGAGGAAGGCTTGTAGCCTTGAAGGGATATAGTAACTCCACAGAAATAACAGAATCACCAAACTGAACACTGGGTGCTTTCCTAGACTGAATCACCACCACCCAAAGAACGTGTGTGGGCTGGATCTAGTCCTCTCTGCACAAATGACAGAAATGGGCAACTTGGCCTTCATGAGGACAATTTCAATGTCTGTTGCCTCTCTGTGGTATATGTTCTAGCTGTGGTGCCTTGTGTGGCTTCTGTGGGAGAAGAAATGCATAGCCTCAAAAAGACTTGAGCAGTGTGAGGGTATATCCTTTAGAAACACTCAGAGGAAAAATTGCAAGGGTTGGGAAGCGTTATGGCAGGTGGTGACTGGGAGGGGAGCAGTGAGTGGGATATAAAATGAATAAAAAATAAAATAATAATCTAAAGGATAAAATAAACTAGCAAACTTTGTAAAATACAATATTTAAAACTCACTGCATCATTCAAAGACATGGCAATAATATCGCACTACTTCATTTTTCCCTATTGTTTCATTGAAGGCAAGTACAAATTGTTCAAAAACAGCCCTGAGGTAATTCCAGCAATGAACACTGAGGACACTGGAGGGTGAAGACAGAGGTTGGGGGCATCCTTTTCATTATATTGGGTTCCCTTTGGAATCTGGCTTTTCTCGTTGTTTTTATTGGTGGAATATTTTACAATTAGAAGTGTTGGGGGCAACTTTTCTGACTGAATTTATTCAGAGGGATCAGAAGGGGTTTGGAGGGTGGGACCCAGTGAGCTTTATCTTGATGACATAAGAAAACAATCTGGGAAAGACCCTGGGGAGGAAGCCTGTAAGCAGTGCTCCTCTGTGGCTTCTGCTTTGGGTTTTGCTCACAGGGTCTGACTCGAGTCCTCTTCACAACGGACTGCAAGCTCTGACATGGAATAAACACTTCCCTCCTCATGTTCCCTTACATTATGGTGATGTTCCACAACAATAGAAACTGAACTAATGCACAGGTGATGTCTGTTCTCTTTATGAAATGTGTGTCCTTCACAAACCTCACTGCCTCTGCAAAACCACAGTGACTCATGGAGGAAAACACTTGCATCAGTAGATGCTGATGGCTGCACTTCTATCGATGGGTTAAAATTTGTTTCTTTACTTAGGGTTTCTTTACCCTTATGCTAGGTTAGAGATCTAAGAAAAGAGGCCTAATAAACTTTTTACTCTAAGAAATGATGGGTTAAGGGGTTTTACCTGAGGCCTGGATGGTCACTGGATTACTTTATTTTGATGTTATCTGTGGCTGGTTCCTAAATAACCATATTGACTCAATGATATCTTTTGTTTGGGAGTCACAGAGCTCAGAAAAAGAGGAGCCTAGGATGTTTGATTGACATATTTCTGGGAGTCGATGTGAGGTTGTGCTTTCCTTCCTGGATTGGAAGGGAGCTGCACAATCCCATCCATAAGTTACACTGCTTGGTTACGCACTCTGCTGAGGTTTCATCATGACGGACACAGAATGATAGACTGGGATTATCATTCTCTCCACGAATACAGGGGAGGTGTCTGAATGAACTTTAGCTGCTCACATTATCATCCAGGGATGTATTTTGAGAGAAGTGCAACTGGGGGAATAGACACTCTTCCTGGTGCAGACCCTAGAAAGTCTTTCCTGAGGGAACCCTTTACATCCTCTCACATGTAGTCACCATCACCCGCGTTTCACTCTGATCCGAAAAGTCAGCCAAACTCTTATATTAACATGTATGTATGTATATATATATATCACTGCATAAGTAGTTCTCATGTGTTGGATGTAGAATGTGGTCTTGTGGCTGATTTCAAGAGGCAACTCTCTGGCCCAACCGTCTAAATTTCCCTTTTCATGTAGCCAATATTCCTGAGCCTCACAGCATCCAGGAGAGGGGGAGGCATACACAGAACCTGGTGAGGTTCAGTTGATGGGCTTTGGGAGAGGTTCTGCAAGTAAACCAAAGGAGGAGTCCCTGTACAATATTCCCTAAGACCTCAGCTCCTAGCGTAGCACACACACACACACACACATACACACACACACACACGCACACACACAAGTACACAACAACATGCACATGCACCTGAAAACACACAGACACAGACACAGACACACACACACACACACACACACACAGAGAGAGCACAGACACACACACACACACACAGAGCACAGTAGGGGCTCATACTTTCTTTTCTTCAACTACATTCTAAATAATCTGACCACTGTAAAAATAAACACAGCGCTGCTCTACACATTGAACAATAAAATCCTGGCATGGCTGGAGAGAGTGAACTGCTAATACTGCAGTCTTTTTTTTCACAATTATACCTGAAAAAATAATCTCTCTGAGAAACTTTTCCTACTGAGATCCATGGGTTAACCCGTGGGGAGTCAATATGGAATGAATCTTGGCTATGTAGTACGAGTTCCTTACAGTTGCCATTGCCAGTTTCTGTGTTCATATATCACACAGACACAGCAGCACTCTGAGCATGGAGATCATGGTGGATCTTGCTACTTTCCTTAACAATCTGTCTGTCCTCTCACCAGACTTTCTGTTATTTTGAGGTTTGGATATTCTACTCACTGGTTTGCTGAATTCCAGTATCATGGGATGGTGAGCTTGAGTTCTTCTTTAGAACTGAAGCTTGGTTAAGTATAATGTTCTCTGATGTGTCTGTTTTTTCTGTTCCTACTCTGTGTGTTTTTCAAGTCAGAGAAATGACATTCACAGGTCACACCCTTTTATTTTACAAGGAGAAATAATTCCAGACAACGATTAATAAATAGTGATGTTGGTCCAAACCAGAATAGTGTTCTAAACCAAGACACGTTTATCATAATTTTCCCATTTTTTAAATTTATGGGTTCACTTTTTCATCCTGACAACAGTCTCCTCTTCTCCTACCCCTTACATGGTCTCTAACCTGAACTGCTCCCCTTCACCTTTGAAAAGAAGGAGGAATCCTCCAGTGTACCCACTCACCTGGGACCTCAATCAACTACATGACTATGCACACCCTCTTCCACTGAGTTTAGACAAGTCAGTCTGGTTAGAATAGGACTCACAATAAGACAACAGAGTCAATGTTATTACCTGTACAAGTGGCTGAGCGGCCCACATGAGAACCAAGCTGCACATTTAATTCTAATGTCAGCGGGAGGGCTAGGCCCAGCCCTTGTATGCACTCTGGTTGATGAGTCAGTATCTGAGAGCCCACAGAGTTGACTCTTGTTCTTCTACTGGAGTCCCTGTTCCTTGGAGTTCCTCAATCCTTCCACAACTGCTCACACAACATTTCTCAGGCTTTGTTTAATATTTTTGTGTGTTTCTGCATCTCCTTTGGTCATCTGATGTGCTGATCTGTTCTGAGGGCAGTTACACTCGGCTCTTGTCTGTGAATCCAGGCTGTCAGATGCAAACACAGCCTGAGTTTCCAAACTTGTTGAAGGAGAAAGGAAGCCTTGCAAAGTGTCCCTACTGATAATCTAAGCAAAATTGAGTACATAAATCCAAATTGTCAGGGTTGCTACTGCATTCATTCATGTCCACATCACAAAGGGTACCTGTGTAATCAGACTCGTAGTGACAAATACAGTATAGAGAGGATGGACTTGGGATGGTTGATCTAGAGGGAAGCAGTGAGCAGTATGTAATGTGAATAAGTACAACAAATAAATAAATAAATGAATATATAAATATGTTAATCATAAGAAGAAGCACGAACACATCCACACACATTCTGGTACTCACACATCCTGTGTAGTATGTAATAAGCTATGAGGAAATATGCACAGCTCTTTATGTCCCTGTGTGTATGATGGAGAGATGTGACTGATGTACTTGAGTGCTCCTTTTATCAACTGTATTTCATTTGCTCCTAGGAAACCTTAGTTGGCATATTCTGAAATGGAGTGAACAAATCTAATTTCTTAAAACATATGCACTTCAGCTTTCTGCCTCATGTGGGGAGTTGGAGTTAAGTATATGGGCATCTACTATATATTTTAAAAATATTAATAAGTGCTTATACTCAACAAATTTTGAAAATTAAGACCAGATGGATACTTCTCTAGACAGATACCACTTATGAAACTTAAATCCAGATCAGGTAAACTAAATAAAAATGTTATAACCCCTAAGAAAACAGAAGCACTCATTAAAACAAAACATGCCAAATTAAAAAAAAAAAGCCAAACAAACTCAACCAAAAAGAAAAAGACAAAACAAAAGAAAACCAAAAAATTTTAAAAAATTAAAAAAAACACCAACAGAAAAACAAAAACAAAAACAAAAACAAAACAAAGAACTGGGCTATATAGATTCAGGTGAGAATTCTCCAAGACCTTTAAAAAGGAGCTAATAATGATTCTCTTCAATCTATTTCACAAACTAGAAATAGAAATAATAACACTAATTGATTCTAGGATGGTACAGTTATTCTGACATCTAAACCACAGAAAGACACAACAAAGAAAGTGATTTTACACCATATTCACTTATGAATATTGATGCTAAAATACTCATTGTAGCAGAGGATGGCTTTATCTTGTATCAGTGGGAGGGGAGGCTCTTAGTCTTATGGAGGCCTGATGGTTCAGCATAGGTGAATGTAAGAGTGTCAAGGCAGGAGTGGATGAGTGGGAGAAGGAGTACCCTCAAAGAGGAAAATTGGACAGAGAATGGGATGAGGGTTGTACAGGTGAACTTGAAAGGGTGAATATCATTTGAAATATAAACAATAAAACAATTAATAAAAATTAAAAATTAAGAAAAAATTGCAAACCAAATCCATAAACACATCCAAACCATAATTCCTCACAAACAAGTAGACTTTATCCCATGAATTCAGGGATGGTTTACTATATGATAATCTGTCAATGTAATGCACTATATAAACAAATTCAAAGAAAGAATAATATAATCATTTCATTAGATGCTGTAAAAAGCCTTTGATAAAATCCAACATGCTTTAGTGTTAAATGTCTTGATGAAAACAAAAATGCAAGGCACCTACCAAAACATAATGACAGTAATATACAGGCAACCAACAGTCACTATCAAATAAATGGAAAGAAACTTTAAGAAATTCCACTAAAATCAGGGATAAGACACACCATTCTGTTCCTATCTATTCAATATAAAACTTGTAGTTCCAGGTAAAGCAATAAGTCAAAAAAGGGAGATCAAGTGGATAAATTGGAAAGAAAGAAATATTACTGCTGGCAGAAGTTAAAATAATATACACAAGTTACCCACAATATTCTACCAGAGAACTACTACAGCTGATTAAGAACTTCAACCAAATGGCTGGATATAAAATTAACTCAAAGAAATCAGCAGCCTTAATTTTAGAAATATGATGAAAATGCTT
This sequence comes from Apodemus sylvaticus, assembly GCF_947179515.1. Classification (NCBI taxonomy): domain Eukaryota; kingdom Metazoa; phylum Chordata; class Mammalia; order Rodentia; family Muridae; genus Apodemus; species Apodemus sylvaticus. The sequence goes on along the minus strand of NC_067492.1, from coordinate 58,407,325 downwards.
AGCAAAAAATTAGGGAAACAACTTCCTTCACAATAACTGAAAATAATTTAAAACATTTTGATGCAACTCAAACCAAACATTTGATTTCCTGGTATGGTAAGAACTTAAAGTTCCTGAAGAAAGACATTGAAGAAGCCATCAGAAAGTGGAGAGATTACCCATGGTCATGGACTATGTATTGAAATAGTAAAAATAAAAAAAGAAAATCAAGAAATAGACATCTTACCAAAAGAAATGTACAGTTTCACTGCAATTCACATCAAAAATTCCATTACATATTTTAAAACTTTGAAAGAGGAACTCACAACTTCATATGGTAAAAAAAAAAATCAAGAATAACCAAAACAATCCTGGAAAATGAAAAAAAAATCTGGATGATTCACCATCCCTACCTTTCAAGCTGTAATACAGAACAATCTTGATAAAAACTGCATGGTTTTGGTACAAAAAAGACAGCTTGATCAATAAATTCGGTCCAATACCCAGAAACAAACGCACATGCATGTGGGCACATGTTTTTTTTAATAGAAGCAAAAACTGTCCTATAGAATGAAGACTGTACCTAAAATGAATGGTGATCGTCTTACTGGCTCTTTGCGAGTACAAGAAGAAATATAGCTTGATATTTATCACCCTGCTCAAAGTATGAGTCCAAGAAGATCATGGAAATCAATATAAATCCAGACCCTTTGAAAGTAATGGAAGAGAAATTAGGAATAGACTTGTAGACATTGGCACAGGAGACAATTTTCCTTAACAGAACATACATATCCAGGCCATTATAGCCTCAATAAATAAATGGGATCTCATGAAATTTCAAAGCTTCTCTAAGGCAAAAGAAAGTGTCAGGTGCAGGAAATGGCAGCCTATATATTTTAATATTCCTACATCCAACAGAGAGGTTGGGTATGTGTATGTGCATATGTATATGTGTAAGTACATGAACATGGAGATATATGTGTACGTGTATGAGTTTATGTATATGTAAACTATGGTAGAATTACAAAATGGAATGCATTTTGACTGTTAAAAACAAAGACATTGTGAAATTTGCTGGCAAATGTGTAGAACTAGAAAATATTATCCTGGATGAGATATCCCAAACCAAAAACAACATGGAAAGGATGTACATATTGAAAAGTGAGTATTACCACAAAAGTACAAAATACTCATGATAGAGCTCACTGACTCCAAGTTAAACAAGAAGGAATAACTAAGTGATGTTAGTTTAATCCCATGTCAAAGGAATAAAATAGCCATGGGAGACTGAAGGAGGGAGAGACCTGGATGAGAGACAAGAAGGAGAAAGCAATAGAGGTACAATCAGGTATGGGGAGAAAGACAGAGAGTCACAGAGAGCCAGAAGAGTGAATGGTAATATACAGCTGTCAGAGGTATGTGTGTGGGAATATTTAGGAAATTTCAGAGAACTGGATGATGTAAGCTCTGGGGAGTCATTGCAAAGACCTTAGCAGAAATGCCCAACAGTTGGAATAAGAAATCTAAAGAAACAATCTTCAGTAACCAGATAGGAATCCCAGTGTAATGTTGGGGACACAAACTCACCTAGAAAACTTCTGTCCTATTAATAAGAAATGCGAGGACAAAGATGAAACACAGATTACAGGTATGGCTGACCAGTGATAGGCCCACATTCAGACTGATCCCATGGGCAGACACCAATCCCTGACACTGTTAGCGATTCAATGCTGTGGTGGCAGAGAGGAGTCTAGCATAGCTGTCTTCTCAGAGGCTGTAATTAGCAGCTGACTAAGAAAGATTCAGATTCCCACAGCTATACTTCAGGTGGATACTGGGGATTACAAAGGTGAGTTTGGGGAAAGATTGAGGCCCTGACGACTTACAGTGTCAACTAACATATATACCTCAGTGCTCGCAGAGATTGAGACACCAAAAAAATAAAATAATAATAATAAAGAGACTTGTCAAAGGCCCCCTGGAATTTATGTAGAATTAGACTGCCTTGTGTGGTCTCAATGGGCCTGGATGTGCCTAATCCTGCAGAGACTTGATACACTAGGGTCAGGGAATACCCAGGGATGAGGTGAAGAACACTGTAAGGAGGGACAAGGTTGGTACAGCAATAGGGATGTAATAAATCAATTAATTAATAATAATAAAATAATTTCATTTATCTCAGTTCCAAGGGATTATGAACATACTTTTCTTCCTTTTGTATTAAATATATGGAGGACTCAGTATGCTGTTATTCAATCTCCTGAACTCAGAATGCATGCATTCTTCTGTTATGAGTTGATCTAAATTTAAACGGTTAGTGTGACATTTAAAAGTAAGTAAACACTTCTTAATTTCAATGTTCTCCATATAGTACGGGATTCCTATGAGTCATACTGTTTTTGGTTTACCAAAATAAATATTTGTCTCTGGGATTAATGGGAGACCTGAGATGCTGATGCTCACAGGAGTTCATTGGGTGACCTTAACTAAGATTCATAGCAGAGTGGACATGGAGACTGAGGTGGCAACAACTTATAGCCAGGTGAGAATTCCAGTAGGGAAAGGAAGACATCATCCAACTCACAGACCCTTGGGCTGATATTTTGCCCTGATGACAAGATTCACATGGATAAAGATGGATCAGTGGTTCACTGAATGGACAACCATTGAGTTGCTCAAATTAAAACCCATCCCATGGCAGCGAGCCAAAGATTGTCACTATTAATGACACTCTGTTACACTTGCACAAAGGAGACTAACATAACTGTCTCCTTAGAGAGATCCAGTATCTGGTGTAAACAGATGCAGAGACTCGAAAACAAACCTCAGGTGTTGCTTAGAGAGTGTTTTGGAAGAATCAGGCAGAGAATTAAGTGATATAAAATGTGTCAAGGATACCAAAAAAAAAAAAAAAAACCTACAGAATCAACAAACCTTGGTCCATGGGTCTCACAGAGACTGAGCCAACAACCAATGATCATGCAGAGGCTGGACGCAGGTCTGGTACCCGTGTGTGTCAGATATGCAGCATGGTCTTCATTTGAATTCTTTTTAAAAGTTATTTATTTTTATTCTTTAATCTCTTTGTACAGTTCAGACTTTATCCCCTTCCTGGTCTGCTGCCTGACTACTCCCAATTCCATATCTTTACCCCTTCTCCAAGAGGATGTCCCCAGCCCTCACCCGCGCACCACAATAGTCCTCCATACACCCTGAGACCTCAAGTCTCTCATGGATTAGCGGCATCTTCTCTCACTGAAGCCACAACTTGGCTATATATATATATATATCCAAAATGTAATTACATAAATGATTGGAACAAAGTGTTGCAGAACATTTTTGGTTGCAAGATGGATTCTTTTACATTTTAATATGCTCGGTATTACTTAGTTCTGGACACTAGGAAGGAGAGTTTCAGAAGTATAGTAAATTGCCAACCGAGATTTTTAGCTTCTGTACTTACAGGGTGTTCCACAAATTTCCCAGGAGACATTTCTCACCTCTGTCTGTAAAAATTTGTTTTACAGATATCACTGGGTCACTCTGGCAGTTCTGAAGTGATACATACTTGTAATTTGAAATCTCACTCTTCACTGATGTTTGCTCCAAAAGTATTTTTTTAATGCCCCCTTAGTATACCTGGGTATAATCATTAATTCTGAATACTAACTTTCCCCCTAATTAAGGAAGCAAGGTTTCTTTTTAAAGACAATTTACTAATTCCTTGAAAATCTCATGCAATATACTTTGAGCATATTTCTATCCTCTCCACACCTTCTCTCGAATAGTCCCTTATATGCATACATTTTAAGAGCTTCTGGGAAGATAAAATAATTTGTGTAAAATTAAACCTTTATTCCTTGTTAGCAGATGTTGAGTGACATATCTCTTTGACAACTTATTTATTTTAACAGAAAATATGCACAAATTATTTACTGTACTTGTCTGAGAAGGAGCACAGCGTATCTTCCTCATTTCCACAGGGCATTTCTGACTTAATCTATTAATATAGTGTTACTTCCAACTTCTTCAAGTGTGATCTCATTACAAAGATGTTGTTCTATATCCCTATGTTCCTGTGGGAATTTTTGAGTATTGGCCATGCGACAATATAAGTAGAGCTTCTACCTTGATCTTCATATTTATTGTTCTCTAAATTCATGTTGTTCCCATGAATGGCATTGCTGTATTCTTAAAGAGTTAATATTTGTTAACAGTTATGTGGTATACTCCTATTTATACAACACTGGATACTCTCAAATTATTCATTATGTATTATTATGTTCTAATTTGAGATATGACCAAAAGCACTTTATCAGTGTTTTCATTCCTAACATGTTATAGGGTCAACAAAGCAGCAGGGCAGAGTTTCAAGAGGCAAATTATCAAACCAACATTACATAAGTGGTCAATAACCAGTGAGATATCACTATGAAGTGCATAAACAAATATTATTGTGGATTTTTGATTTTTTGTACCATTATTTCACATACTGATTTAATGGATTTACTAATTGAAAGAATCATATTTTCTTACAGTATATTCCTACCCTTATAATTAGATACAATGTGAGAGGCTTACAGGAGAAAACTGGAAGCTTTCTTAACTGTTAATTAAACATGTTTATAAGGAGCTCGTGAGGAGGAATGGAGTGTGTTCTAAATCAGCTAATGATAACAAGGAGCTCTTATTTTGTGCTTTAAACAGCTGGTGGAATTTAGAGTTATGGTATATTATATATAATTTTCTCATTGAAGATCCTATCCAAGTATCTACTTTATGAATCCAACTATTTGATTTATAGTCATTATACAGAGAGACACAGAAAGTACAAACACTAGTGTCTGAAATCTACACCAAATATGCACCTGTAATACAATAGCTCTGTAAATATCACCTTGAGACTAATCATAACTGAATACTTTCTTCAGTTAAAATATAAATAATCTTGTAAAGATGATTTACAAAATAAGCAACAAAAGCAATAGTATGTAATGTCAATTCTTCCTGATTTCTCATACAGGCTGGGCAAACAGGACACAAATAATTATTCTATGTAAGCCAACAACACCAAGAAGCACAATATGTCCATGTTACATTTTGATGGCTGAAAATAGCCAATGTTACTTTTTATTATTTCTTTCACTTATATATTTTTTCACTTTACATCCAGGGTGCTCTCACCCCTGACCCCTTTTCTCCCAGGCTCAACTTCCCAAATCACTCCACTCAATACATCCTCCCATTAACCTCACAGGAAAGACCCCCTTAGCTACTACAAAGCCTTGGAGCATCAAGTCTAGGCGAGGCAAATCATGTCCTTTCCCAGAGAAACAAAACACATCAGTCCAGGTAGAGATAAGTGTTCTGACAAAAGAATCAGAAACATCCCCACGTGATTTTTAAAGGATCCAAATGATGTACTTGAGTTAATTTTATATCCAGCCACTTTCCTGAATTTATTTCTGAGCTGTAGAAGTTCTCTGGTTGAATTTTGGAGATTTCTTACATATCATTTGCAAATAGTGACACCTTTACTTTTTCTTTGCCATTTGTATCCCCCTAATCTCCTTTTGTTGTCCTATTGTTTCAGCTAGAAATTCAAATACTCTATTGAATACGTATGGGGAGAGTGAGCATCCTTGTCTTTACCCTGATTTTAGTGGGGTTTCTTCAAATATCTCTCCATTTAATTTGAGATTGTATGTTGGTTTGCTGTGTGTTGCTTTTATTATCTTCAGGTACCTGAAGATATATTGTAGTATGACTCCAAATATGGTAGAAAAACCTTTTTCTACCAGGCTGTAGAATTCTCCAGGAACTCTAAAGTCGAAGATTCCCTTTTGTTTTTAGTCATCCTTGCAGGTGAGACAGATTTGAAACCCTGAGCCCAGACTAAGGATATTTACATAAGAAGAACCTTATAGAATGTCCTTGCCACACAAGTGGGTGTTGGACAAGGTAGAAAGAATTTACATTTGAATTGGTGCATAGCTTGAATCTACTTTCCCCACCCCAGTGGCCAGGCTTTCTGTTTTGCAACTAAATTGGATATCTCAGGGACATCCACAGCAGACCAGTTAATCCTGTTCTGCCTTTAACTCTTGACCTGGCTTATTAGGCAGACAGGCTATCTCTACCCTGGCTTACCTGGATAGCAAAGGAAGCCTGTGAGGAACTTTGCAGACCCCACCCAGGGAGTCTTTGGGCAAAACAACATTTTTTAGCTTTATCCAGGTGTGATTCAGGAGACTGTAGATCCTTTTTACTCAGAGAGACACTGGGTAGTTAGTTAGTTAGTTCACCGGGCTGGGCCTAAGGGCTGCAGCTGGTTAGTTCACTGAGCTGGGGGCCACAGGCAGCTACCAGAGCTGATGGCCGGTGGCTTGTGGTGGCCCCTGGCATGGCACAGTGAAGAATGCAGTGGGCCAACTAGGCAGAGGTGCTCTTGGAAGACAGCGCGAGCCAGGCAGCTTCCCAAGCTCTGCAATGCCACAATCAACACTGGGAACCTAGGCCAGGGAGCCGCCCTTCACCAGGCCCCAGTCTAGCACGACAGCGACAGCGGGGCCAAGATGAAGCAGTTTAAATGCATGTGCCAATTGTCCAACCGGATTATGGATGGACTATGTGTAAACACCCTGTACTGCCTGGGAAAACTGAAGCTTTAACAGATGAGTATGATGCTTATTTTGAGATATTAACTGGACTGGACTAGGAGATACCAAAAAAAAAAATAAAATAAAATTCAGATTCCAGCTGCTTCTGTGTGTGGTTGTTTCTGTTTGTTACTCACTGGACCTGTTACCTCTCCTGATATCCAGAATTCTCCCTTGGATTTAGTTCTGGCTGGGACTGTCCATAACATAGAACCACCCACATATGACTTTAACTTGGAATTATGAGATCATTCGAAGTAATGCACATAATGATTAGCAAATATGGAGTGGACACCTTGTTTAATAAAATGGTGTTTCATGAGTGCTAGTGCAAAATGATGTGAAAAGTGCACAGCTTCAGAATAATTGTCCTAACTTCTCAGAAGTTTGAGGAGATGTACTAACTGTCAGTATGTTTGTTGTCAGTATGTCTTGTTCTCGTGTACAAGTTTTTTTTTAAATACAAAGATTATAAAATTCTATATTTCAAAGTTGTGGTAACATTAAAAATCAGAGCAATTGTATGCAGGCTATTTAGGTCTGAATACAGTCATTGATTTGTAGGCAAATATGTTATTTTGAAAAGCACTCATCAGATAGTTCTAGTAATGCACATTGAAGTTAAAGAAAATTACAGAAATTTCAAGGGCATCATCTTCAAAAAACTTGTTCAATCTGCAATCTGGATTTTCCCAATATGTGTTCTATTTCAACTATATTCTCTTTCTCAGTGATAAACGTAAAGGCTCATGATGAACAATATTGACTCAGGAAATTTAGAGGAAATGTTATTTGAAGCTGACGGAAAGTTTCAGAGCATGCATAACACCTGGTGTTCAAAAGAGAAGAAGCCAGAAAATATTCACAGTGAAGTGTGGGGAGAGGAGCAGAGAGGAACAAGACAAATCCTCCTGAATGCAATCCCCATAATTCCCCACACTCAGAATATGCTTATTACATTGATCTTCTCTGAGTATAAAACCTTAAGGAATACCCAGGTTTTACACACATGTATGGGATCGCTCGACACGTTTCAGTTGTCTGTTCAGGTGTGGAGCCTAGTAGTCTTTCTTGTTTAGCTCCTGGTTGAATCTTGTTCCACTTTCTTGAAGGTCCAAGCCTCTAACAGCAGCATCACTAGAAATACAAGAACCAAGGCAGCTAAAAGCATCCTGATGAGATTTTCAACTGTGTGACCTTGGTGGTGTGAGGGTGGGGTTTCTGTATAATGAAGTCAGAGAATTGAAGTCACACCAAATTTTCTAGCACTAAATTGTTGGACATAGAGGCTCCCTCTCCCTGACAGAACTAGACTCTGTGCCTATCTCTTAATTTGGAAATTGTTTTTCTCACCTGCTTCTTAATTGTTCGTGCTTTCTGAAAGTTCTGAGTTCACAAAGAATCAAAGAATTTGAGTAAATTATGTCAAAGTATGGGAAAATCTGTTGTTTTAATTTGCAAAAATAAGAAAAAGGTCAGTGAAGAGGTTTTTCCTCAGTCAGAATCTCAAAATGACATTATGATGTCCCTTAAATATTCATTAAAATTTGTTCATTGAGATGGAGCCTAGAAAAAAATTATTCAGTGTTTTCCTGAAAGCAGGAGATAAAAGGTGGAGTAAAGGAGGGTCTGAAATACAAGCAGAGAAAGATATTGGACCATATGCTATGTAAGAAATCAGTCATCTAAGTGGAGAGCAAGTCCAGTTGCCCTAATTTCTGAGCTTCACTGAAAGCTTCACCAACATATCTCAACACAATGTGTATCCCCTCCAGGAGACTCATCACTTACCATCTTCAGTGTGGGTAGGGGACTTCTCTTTGGCATCTGCTAAAATGGAAGCCGAAGTGAAAGTTTGAGCTCCCAGCTCTCTTGACTATGCCCTGCCTTGTTCTGTGGGTTCTCATGTTGCATGATACGTTCAATCAGATATAATGCTGTTATATACAAATTTTTTGCCTATGGGTTCCTGGACATTTGTAAAGATCACAGCTCTCACAGCCAATACTCCAGAAAGGATATCATTTAATGCTGGAGAGGATAGAAACTCTCAGGGACTGACAATTACTTGACTGAGTGTGTGCATATTGAAAACCAAATGCCTCAGTTGAGTAGCAATTACCATGAGTTTAGGCACAGTATTTTAGGAAGTAAAGACAATTGAGAATGAAGTACCAATTATAGCACTGAAGGCATGTTCTGTTTAGATTTTCTGCTAACTTTATATGACCTAGAGTCATCAATGAAACTTCAAAAAATGTGTATCATATTTACTTGCAGGAAAAATGTGGAAAGATTTCTGATTTATTGACAATTGATGTGGGAAGGCCAAACATCCATGGGTGATTTTGACCCTGGAGAGTTGGATCTTGAGGTTAAAGCAATTTAGTAGGTATTGGGGAGAAAGCCTGTAACAGTACTAAATCATGGCTTATGCTTCAGTTACTACTTTGAGTATATCTCCCTAATTCTTTCCATGATGGACTATAAGCTATGAAATGGAATAAACTCTTTTCTCCATGTATTGTTTTACATCATGGTGATTTAAGAAAACAGTAGAAATCTAAATAGTATAGTGACAACATCTAATTACTTGGTGAATTTTACGTTTCCCTCAAACACCTCTTCTAATCTATCGTGAATGCTGGAGGAACTTACTTCAGGAGAAACTTATAATGAGGGGTAAATGTTTTCGGTATCAAAAAGATTTTTTTTAAATGATGACCTCATCCCTCCTATTCTAAGCAAGAGATCATCTTAGGAAGAGAACAATGTGAGAACATTACCTGAGACCATGAGGTCAAGGGGGTCACTTGAATTTGACCACACCTAAAGTTTATTCTTAAAAATGCCATAACATCTGAATGTTCCATTGTGTTGTGGATGGCGTCCACAACAAAAGTAGCCTGGAATGACTGATTGTCCTGATACTGTGTGTCCAGGATCCATAACAGGTGGTGTTTTCCTTCCTGGATCAGAATGAATCTGCCAAATCCTACGTGTGAGCTACACGTAAAGGCTATGAAAACTCCAGAGGTCACATCAGAGCTGGGCCAGACTGACAGGCTTGGATTTCCATACGCTCCTGGCATACAAGAAGAAGAATGTGAAATTATCATGACTTACACACATTGTCCTCCAGCATTGGACTCTGAGAGAAGAGCTCCTGGAGAATAGATCCCCATCATAGGAGAAAGCCCATGCTGGGATCCCTGAGTGTCCACTCACCTGTCACAACCAACTCCATGGCATCCCTGTGCTCTGAAAATCCAGCATCACTCTTATAATAACACTTATAGATGCCTGCATAGGCGATTGTCATGTATTGAATGCTGAACTTGGACACATCCCTGGTTTCCAGAGGGAATTGAGTGTCCCAAGGATCTACCCTTCTCCCTTTATACAGACGATACTCCTGGGCCTCATAGGAACCCTGACACCAGATAATCACAGGTGTATGTAAGGCAATCACAGAGCGTGGCTCAGCCCAGATAATTTGCTTTGGGAGGTGTTCTGTGAAGAAATCAAAGGCTGAGTCCCAGAAGAACATCTTCCTTCGACATCATATCTTAGAATACAAAACTCCCATGGAAGAAGACATTATCACATGAATGCTTTTCCCCCACTACCATTGTGAATATTGGACCCTTTAGACAGTAAAATAGAGATTTTCTCATCATAGTGAAGAATCAAAACCGGGGATGGCTGGAGACACTCACCTGCCTGTACTGCAATCCTGGGTTCCACAAGACCTGAAATAAAATTTTCTCTCAGACCTTTTCACATTGAGAGGCAGATGGTATGCCCTAGGTTGTCAATATGAAATTAAACCTGGCTGTTGAGTAGGTTCCCTTACAGACATAAGCATCCACACCCCCTGTTCATATCTTACCCAGGAACAACAGCCCTGTGAGTATGGCCATCATGGTGAGTCCTGGCAGTGTCCATAGATGTTCTACTGGGCCAGTCTGGCAAATATTCTGTAACATCAGGCACTATTACAGATATCATCTTGTGGTCAGGTTCTTCCTGTTGGGGTTTTTTTTTTTTTAACATCATAGCTATTACAGGAGTAACTTCTGTATTTTCCTCAGTAGAGAGGATTGAGTAATCACTCAGGTCTCTGAAGTGCTTTTAAAGAACTTTTTTTTTCTATTTCTCAAAGATTTCCCACCATCCCTCTGTTTTCCAAGCCAGAGAACATTCAAAAGGAAGGACATTATCTTTTAAACTAGAAACAATTATACATGCAGGTGAGGGAAATGTGATGTTGGTCCAAACCAAGACTGTGTTCTAAGACAAGAGCCATCCATGCTCTTTCAATTGGAGGATGTAATCCAAAGGGGCTTCACAGACTCTAATCATATGTTCCTGAAGGTTTATCCCATAGCACGTCAGCTCTCATTGCTGGCTATGCTCCAGTGGTCTCCTTCACTATGCCAAATTGTTCTGATCCACTGCAACTAGGGAACATTTTACCAAGACTTTTCTCTCTTTTTCCTTGTTTCTGTGAGGCTGACCCCTTTGTCTACATGCTTGGACTATCAAGATGTTGTAAATGTGTCAATACCACAAGACTTAGATCATCCTGAAAGATTATTAACCTAAGGTCTTTCTTATTCTAGAGTTTTAACTTTACTTTCTGGGCATGAGAATGTAGGAACATTTGGATTTATTATTCACTTTAGTACCGTAATCGTCCATTCTTCCACCTGAACTATAGTGACTGGCTTCTATTAACCCAAAAGGTAATAGTATCAACATGTCCTCGGGATGCCTGTGCATTGAGGATATTTATCCTCTGAGGATGCCTTGAAAGAAAGATGGGGTTTCCTTTCCCAATATCAGTACCTGTGATGTCAACACATTTTTTGTGTACTATTCATATAAGCAATTTATTATGGAAGATGGGAGTTTTGCACAACATTAGTACTCATGCAGCTATTATTAATTCTTGAAATAGATAAATAAGAGTAAATGACTTAGAGGGTTTTGTTGGTGACATAGATTTAAAAAAAATTCCCATGTTCATGTAAGTGGCCTTTAGTTGTGTAATAACAATTACAATCATTAGTTCGTGATTGCACACTTAGTTGTCATTGATTATCTGTTTTTAGCTGTATTAACTCTTGTGTATATAGTGAATTGTTTGCCCCTTTCACTGAATTACCCAAACCATTTAATTATTCTTGAACTACTGGCGTACATATAGTCTCAGTTCAGCATCTGTAACTAGAATATCAACATTTCCCTTTCTCCACTTGCCTGTATATTACATAGAGAAAATGAAGAACATAGTGGTTATATAGTCTTCAGACCAGATAATATTTATAGTTAAAGGAATGTAATGAAAACCAAAACTGTAAAATTCACAGAAGACATATTTTAATGCAACTAATAAAGAAAAAGTAGCCATATTTTTCAGAACATGATAAATCTTAACATTCAATCAAATACTATGTTCCCAACACAATCTATGACTCCCAATACTAAATAAGTTATATCTGTTAGCATTGATATAATGGAATTTCATAATGTACTTTTGGAATTCTGAGGATAGAAACAAAAAATAAACAATAAATAAATTTTCTCCACATTTCTTAAAGCTGAGACAAAAATCACCATCTCTCTCCTATTATATCTCATCTGGAAAGATAGGAGGAGAAAATAAACGTTTTAGATAAATGGGTGGAGTTTGAAATACCCATTCTCAGGTGCAGAAGATATCTTAACAGAGATTGACACAACTGTCAACACAATTTCTAATCATAAGAAACTTTGAATCCAAAACATCCAGGAAATCCAGGATACAATGAAAAGATCAAATCTTATAATAACAGGGAGAGAAGAGAGTGAACATTACCAGATCAAAGGACCTGAAAATGTTTCAACCAAATCATAGAAGAAAACATACCCAACCTATAGGAGGAGATGAAAATTGTACAAGAAGCCTATAGAACACAAAATAAATTTGACAAGAAAAGAAAATCCTCTTGTTATGTAATAATCAAAACACTGAATGCACAGAACAAAGAGAGAATATTCAAGACTACAATTGAAATGTGGTCAAGTAACATATAAAGGAAGACCTATAAGATTTCTAAACAGAAGAGCCGGGTCAGAGGTCATACATACTCTAAGAGAACAAAAGTGCCAGCAAAGTGTACAATGTTAAGCAAAAGTTCCAATAGATATAAATGGGGAAACTAAAGTGTTCCTAACAGAAGAGCCGGGTCAGAGGTCATACATACTCTAAGAGAACGCAAATGCCAGCAAAAGCTACAATACCAAGCAAACCATTAAATCAATATAAATAGAGAGACTGAAGAATTCCAGGAAAAAAACAAAATTAATAAAATATCTATCTACCAATCCAATTCTACAGAAAATTCTAGAAGGAAAACCCCAACACAAAGATGGTGTGTACACCAAAAACAAAAAACAACAACAACAAAAACCCCCAAAACAAGACACAAGATATTAATCGACTCACAACAAAGACAAAAGGAGAGAACCACATGCACATAGCAATGGATTCAACTCACCAATAAAAATACATAGGCTATCAGACTGAATATACCAAGATGATCTAGCATTTTACAGCATAAAGACTCCTTCATAACAAAGACTGACACTACCTCAGAGTAAAAGGCTGGAAAAGGATCTTCCAAGGAAATGGTACCAAGAAACAAGCTGGAGACGACAACCAATAGACTTTCAACCAAAACTTTATCCAGGGAGATGAGAAAGGACACTCTGCATTCATCAAACAGAAAATCCACCAAGAAAAAGACTCAATTCTGAACATCTCTGCCCCTAAAGTAAGGGTACCCGGATTCATAAAAGAAACTTTACTACTGGTCAAAACACACATTTAACCCTACACAATAATAGTGGGAAACTTCAGCACCCCACTTTCATCACTGTACATGTCATTGAAACAGAAACTAAACAGAGAAATAGTGAAACTAACAGAAATGATGAACCAAATGGATTTTACAATTAACTATAGTACATTTCATCCTAAAACAAAATGATGTATCTTCTTCTCAGGACCTCATGGCACCTTCTCTGACACTGACCACACAATTGCTTTCAAAACAGGCTGCAACAGAAAAAAAGATTGAAATACTCCCTTGTACTATATCAGATTACAACAGACTAAGTCTTCAATAGCAACAAAAATAACAGAAAGGCTATAAACATATGGAAGCTGAACAATACTCTACCATTGTCAAGGAAGAAATAAAGAATTAAGACTCTATAGAATTTAATGAAAATGAAGGGACATGATATCCCTTTGACAGCACAAATGAAAGCACTAGAACAAAAAAGCAAATGCACCCAAGAGAGGTAGATGGAAGGAAATAATCCAACTCAAGGCTGAAATCAACCAAGTGTAAACAAAAAGAATTATAAAAAGAATCAACAAAACCATAACGATGTTCTTTGAGAAAATAAATAACCCTTAGCCAGACTAATCAGAGGGCACAGAAACAGTACCCAAATCAAAAAAAAAAAAAAAAAAAAAAAAAAAAATCAGACAGGAAAAGGGAGGCATAAGAACAAAAACTGATGAAATTAAAATACAAACAAGATTCTACCACAAAAGCATTTACTAAAACAAACAATCAAACAAAATACTAGAAAATATGTCTGAAATGGATGATTTACTACACAGATACCAGGTAGCAAAGTTAATTCAGGATCTGAATAAACATCTAAACAACACCATAACCACAGCATAAATAGATTGCCTCATCAATAGCCTCCCAACCAAAGAAAGCCCAGGACCAGGTGAGTCTAGTGCAGAGTTCTGTGAAACCTTCAAAGAAGACCTAATACCTATATTCTTCAAGCTATTCCACAATATAGGCACAGAAGAAATACTACTCAATTTATTCTTTGAAGTCACAGTTAAAGTGAAAGAAAACCACACAACGACCCACTAACAGAATCAAAGAACACATCAGAATGATCATTCACCATGTTTCAGTAGGTATAGAAACCAGTCAATAGATGTATTCCTTTATGGTTCTTGCCTCTAAATCTGCTTGAGTTTCTGTCATGTCATATTTAAGTAATGGACTCTGATCATGACATATAAGCAAGACCTAACTTTTGTTCTATGTGTTTGTTTTAGAACATTTTGGGAAAACAACAGAAGAAAACATAGAAGATATAGCAAATTAAAATGAATGGTTATGGCAAGCTGTAGCCGGTATGATAATAAATGGACAGAAATAGAAGCCATTTCTACTAAAACTAGGAGTAAGATAAAATAATTCATATTTTCCATTTTCGAAAAAGTAATGGCCCAGTGTTTCCAAAGGTAAACCTTGTTGGTCTGGAACATGCTATATAAATCAGACCAGCCTGAAAACCACTCAGTTCTGTTACATCTGCCTTCTGAATGCCAGGATTAAAGTAACTCACCACCACGTTTTGCCTCTTTTTCCACTTTTATTCTGTATAATGATTTAACTCTCAGCCACAATAAAAACACAAGGAAAAATTGAGCTACACAGTGATATACATGCAGGAAAATAAGTAATCAAATTTTCCTACCTTGAGGAAGATATTCTTTCATATTTAAGGTCATAAATGATCCATATAATATTCTTGAAACAAATAGACACAATGCAAAATAAACATGACTATGAGGCATCTCCCCATTTAGAATTAGAACTATTACAAAGTTTCTGTAAGGCAAAGGACACCATCAAGTGGACAAATCGCAACCAACAAGTTGGGAAAAGATCTTCACCAATCCTACATCAGATAGAGGGCTAATATCCAATATATATAAAGAACTCAAGAAGTTAGACTCCAGAAAACCAAACAACCCTATTAAAAATGGGGTGCAGAGTTAAACAAAGAATTCTCACCTGAAGAACTTCAGATGGCAGAGAAGCATCTTAAAAAAATGCTCAACTTCATTAGTCATTAGGGAAATGCAAATCAAAACAACCCTGAGATTTCACCTTACACCAGTCAGAATGGCTAAGATTAAAAATTCAGGAGACAGCAGGTGTTGGAGAGGGTGTGGAGAAAGAGGAACACTCCTCCACTGCTGGTGGGGTTGCAAATTGGTACAACCACTCTGGAAATCAGTCTGGCGGTTCCTCCGAAAACTGGGCACCTCACTTCCAGAAGATCCTGCTATACCACTCCTGGGCATATACCCAGAGGATTCCCCACCATGTAATAAGGATACATGCTCTACTATGTTCATAGCAGCTCTATTTATAATTGCCAGAAGCTGGAAAGAACCCAGGTATCCCTCAACAGAAGAGTAGATGCAAAAAATGTTGTACATCTACACAATGGAGTACTATTCAGCCATTAAAACAATGAATTCATGAAATTCTTAGGCAAATGGATGGAGCTAGAGAACATCATACTAAGTGAGGTAACCCAGACTCAAAAGGTGAATCCTGGTATGCACTCACTAATAAGTGGATATTAGCCTAGAAAATTGGAATACCCAAAACATAATCCACACATCAAATGAGGTACAAGAAGAAAGGAAGAGTGGCCCCTTGTTCTGGAAAGACTCAGTAAAGCAGTACTCGGCAAAGCCAGAACGGGGAAGTGGGAAGGGGTGGGTGGGAGGGAGGACACGGGGAAAGAAGGGGGCTTACAGGACTTTCGGGGAGTGGGGGGGCTAGAAAAGGGGAAATCATTTGAAATGTAAATAAAGAATATATCCAATAAAATCAGTATATACAAAACAAAAAAAAAAAGTATTAGAACTGGCTGCCACATCCACCTGAAGCATATAAATCAGAGTTAAAATTCATTCTGTCCCCCTAACTCCATTGCCTTCCATCCTAAGGAGGCCTCCTGGAGCCCCTGGGGTATCCAGGTCATACCACTCCCTATCTTAACCAGCAGAGATGAGGTACAATTTGTCATTTGAGTGCATCACCAGGAACACAGCTCTGCCTCCTTTCCTGATGAGGCACATGAGACCCTAGAAATATTCAGGTTTATCTGAGGTACAACCAGACAAGGTAAAGAGTGTGCCATTCTATGAACTTCCCTGGCAGGCCTAACACTCTGTGTTCTTCCCAACGAGGGCTGTCAGGATGAGGAAGATCTAATCAACACTAGAGATAATAATATGTCTTCAGCCCAGTGTAAGAACCAAACCAACAAGTGCCAGAGCAATATGGCAACACCAGAACCCAGCTATCCTCCAGCAAGCCCTGAACAACTTAACACTACTGAAGCTGGTGTTAAAGTCAGGAAGATGACCTTAAACCCTAGCTTATAAGGAAGATAGGGGTCATTAAGAGGGAAATTCGTACATTCCTAAAGGAAAGAACATACTGATGGAGTCCTGGATTTGTAAAATCTAGGGAAGAGAACAGGAACCACAGAGGCGAGCATCACCAACCAAATACAAGGTGGAAGAGAGAATTTCTCACATAAAAGTTATGATGGGAGAAATGGGTACATTTGGTCAAAGAAAATGCAAAATCTAAACACTTCCTGACACAGAACACATATGAAATCTGGAACACTATGAGAAGGACAAATTTAAGAATAGTAGGATAAAAGAATACTCCCAGAACCACAGCTCAGGAAATATTTTTCAACATATTGTAAAAGAAAATTCCACCACCCTAAAGAATGGGATGCCTATAAGAATAGAAGGGGCTTACAGAACACCAATTAGATTGAACTAGAAAAGAAAATCCACCCACCACATAATAATCAAATCACCAACTATAGAGAGCAGAGAAAGATTATTGAAATCTGTAAGCAAAAATGGCTAAGTAATGTATAAAGGCAATATAGGAAATAAAAGCCAGAATGGCCAGGACAGATATCTTGCACACTCATAGAGACCAGAGATATCAGACAAGACTACTCTACCCAGCAAATCTTTTAATAATGTTAGATGGAGAAAACAAGATAACCATGACAAAACCAAACTTAACCAATGTATATTTGCAAATCTCATCATACAGAAAATACTAGATGGAAAATTCCAACTCAAATAGGTTAACTGTACCAAATAAAACAAAGAAAATAAGTAATATCGCACGAACAAATCCAAAAGGGCAACACACACACACACACACACACACACACACACACACACTCATACACACAGACTTAGCAATCATTGGTCATTAACATTTCTCAGTATCAATGAATTCAGTTTTCCAATAAAAGCACACAGGCTAACAGAATTCATGTGAAACTAGATCTATCAATTTGTTGCATTGAAAAAACACACCTCAGTAACAAGGATTGAAATTACCTCAGAGTAAAGTTCTGGAGAAAATTTTCCAAGTAAAATTAATACAAATCTCAGAAGCTTTCATTTTTACAAAGATATTTGCTGAGAAAAAAAATGAAGAAACTTAATCTAAAGGCCAATGTTCACTAGAAAAGAAATTTAATGCCATGCTTTGCAGAGAGAAAAGGGAGATCTTAAAATTCATATAGTGGCAAAAAATTTCCTGGGCATGTAAATCATTTCTGAACAAAAGTATAATATTTAGCATAGCTCTGTTTCTGAGTTCTAAGCAGAGGTGAAAAACACGGGCCAGAATGTGTATTTGAGGACATTTCAGTCTTCATTTCTATGGCATCATCCATGCTCCTGGATTTTGAGGCCCCCATGAGAATATGTTGTTGGTCGAAGTGTTATCAGGCCAGTGTCAATTGTTTGTGTATGTGAACATATTTAGAAATGATGTCAGGAGAATGGATCAGAAGTTTCACAGCTGGAAGATATGATAATAGTTTCAACATACCTATTACAATCAGAACTCATTCAAGCATGCAGCATCTTCTATTCAAAAGTAAAAATAAGAGAGCATCAGACTCACAAGTATGGAATCCACCATTCATAGAGCATGAACACTGTGGCCCATGATACAGCAGTCACAGGTACCTAGGGTACTGGCTGGCTTTGTGTGGCAACTGGACACAAGGTGGACTTATCAAAGACAAAAGAGCTTCCATTGGTGAAATGTCACAGCTTCTTGACTCAAGACTCCTTTTACATCCCCAGTAACAGAGGAAACAAATTCTCACTGAGTATGTACAATGTATAACACCTGGGAAGACACTCACATACCAACACATGGTTCCTGGGGTCCAGAATCAGTACTGCAAGAGAGTTAGCTGTGAGTGTTTGTACTAAAGTCTGAGTAGGTCAATCTCTATGTACAAATAAGATACTGAGCTGCTGAGACACCCTCATCAGCTAAGGCAGAGTTGTAAAGTGGATTTCCTTTTCAGGAAATATTTCTCCTTCCCAATATTCACATATCACCAAGATACAACAGGGTTGTGAAAATGGGGATCATGTCATCTTCCAGATGCCACATGTGTACAGAATGTGTCTTCTTGCCAAATGGACAGACACACAGCATATGGTGTAAACAGTCTACATTTTTCTTTGTGTCATCTGGATGTAGTATTATCAGCCACTGGGAAAGGGAATCTGATAGTGTGCTAATCTGGCCCTTTTATCTCCTGTTCTATTCCGGGTTTAGCACCAGACTATGTGGTTTCTGTCTACATTAGTTCCTTAATTTTGGTTTTGGTTTCTGGCACAGAATCTGCGGAATCTCATGCATATCTTAAACTTACCTTCCTACACCATCTGTTGCCTTCTGTGGGCATTGCAATTCCAAATGTGACTGTGGTCTTTTCATGCAGACAGTTTCCACTGTATGCATCTACATCTGTTTGAATAAGCTCAACCACTATGGACTTAACATGAAAGAATCCTGGTGTCATTCTGAGCCGGCACCTTCACCTGAGGGGAATCAGAATCATTTAGTCTTCTTTTCTCAGAGATCTTCTTGTTTTTCCTTCAACCAGATCACACTCATGGCCCATTGGCATCCTGACCCTTGAGACACTCAGGAAATGTTGGATGTACAAATTATTGGTATACATGAAAAATGCTACTCACCCAAGATAAGACACCAGTGACAGAAAAAAAATATAATACACAAATCTAGCTGATGAATGAAAAAGTTCATTTGAACTCCTTAGAGGCATGTGGTCAATGATTTTTGGTGTGTGTCTGTGTGTGTGTGTTTGTGTGTGTGTCAATGTGTGTCTGTAAGTGCATGTGCATGCATGTGTGTGAGTGCATGTGCATGTGTGTATGTGTGAATCTCTGTGTGTGTGCATGTGTGTGTGTGTGTGTGTGTGTGTGTGTGTTTGCTAAGATATAGACTCACTATGCCATTCTTGTACTCCGGGAACTCACTATGTAGGTCTCACTGGGTTGAAATCATAGAAATCCACCAACCAGCCACTGACTGCCAAGAGTTGAGATAACAATGTGTTCAATTATGTAAACTAATATTGGCAATTTTTCAATGGTTACATCACTACATAACATCTTTGTCCTGCATCTTTTAAATACCTATAGTTGTGCTGGGACAGCAGTTGTCTTAGAAACCTCTAAACCATGAAGGAATAATGATGGGGCCTATCTTCAGTAGGTAGGCCACATCTCTGTAATCAGAGCTACTGAGACTTCAATATGGCAAGAGGAACGCCATGCCTGAAGAGCCATGTTCCACAAAGGTAAGAGCAGGTTGATGCTGCTAGGAGGACTCACGACACAGGAGATGTGCAGAGAAACTGATCCTTCTGTTCTCCTGGATAAACATGGAAGAGACATGGAAGGAAATGGAAAAGAAAACATGCCTCTGGATTTGATTTCCCTTTGCTGAACAATCTTCTATAGATTCACTGACCTTTTTAACCAAAACATTCAATTTTCATAAATAGAATCTTAACACAGTTAATGGTATATTTATTTTCTTCAGAAATCTTCTGGGTTTTATAAAGACTGATTTTGATGTAATGACTTCCATCCTCAAATGCCCATTCCAACTTAAATCTTGTTAGCATCTAAATTATGAGCCTTGCCATCATCCAGATTGTTTAATATTAGCCCCATTTATCACCACAGAAGTGAGTTCAGAGGTACTGGTGACATCAAGCTGCACAGGGCTGGTTAACATTCAGACTGTTTTATAACATAGTTGGGATACAAGTAGTTTGTATCATGTAAATGATATCAAAGAAGAGTCCCTGTCTGCCATCATCATTTGCAAATGGTTCATACGTTGGGTCAAAATTGCAAAGGTTGTCAAAATCTAGAGCTGAGAAACAGAACTCCAAATTAAAGTTCTCAAAATGCAGAACATTCTCTTTATAAGAAAAGAAGCTAGCAATCTCCAGTCCCTAGACATGGACACGATGTATTACTACACCACCATGGTGGGTGTGGTCGTGTCAGGACTCCAAAAGAATCTTACTATGTCTGTATGCCTGGTGCTCTATTTGCAGATGAGTATGAATGTAGTTCTGCTTACTCTCTGGTGTTCACTGTAAAAATAATATAGATTAGTTCCCACTTCTGCAAGCAGACATAGTCTCACATCTAAGAATTAGTTTCAGCTTGAAAGTCACACTTTATCCATCCCTGGAAGGATAGCAGTTGTAGCTCATGCTGAAAATCCAATGATTGATCTCCATCTACCATCAACTAATCAACAACAACAAAAACAAAATACCAATCTCAAACTCTATTCCCTCTTCTAGATGAATCAGTTCACTTTCTGATTTTATAATTTAATACCTGATTCTGTGTCAATACAAAAGCACCTGATTAACTTATCTAATTATTTTGGAATAGATACGTCTATCCACAAGCAACATGCTCATGCACTGGTGAAGATGCTGTTTTCTTTGTCATAGAATATTAGAGTAGCTGAAATGTACAGAAAGGGAAAGCTTCACTTCATGGTGATCAATGATTTTGGTATCAATATACTCCATTCAGAATGCATCAGCATCTCAGGCAGCTGCATTAGTAACTTAAGGTGATACTCATATACATATAATATCCTTACTTTTGGGGTGACTTTAAATTTCCCTCCCTTACTTCACAGCCATGTAGGAAATTCAGATTTTAGCACTGGGTAGCTGTGGACCATAATCTATTCATGCTACATATGGAGCTGATGACAGAGGAAGGTAAGAGTTACACCAATGATCAAATAGGTGAAGCATGGAGTTTTGTGGCATCATTTAGAGAAATGGGGAATAGCCATTGCTTACAGTAACAAAAATCAAATAATGAGAGTTAACTGACCATATTCAATCTCAGAATAGGTGACAGCTCACAAAAACTGCGAACCTGGGGTACACTGAGGAACCGATATGTATTTAAGAGTTTGAAGAACCCATTTTCCAGGGAGCACGGCTGCCAGGTGATAGCAATGGGAACCTCTTAGGACTATAGTTTTAGAAGTTAATGTTGTAAGTAAGAGTCAGGGAATAAGATCTACAGAGAACCATAATTTTCCTGGATTGACTAGAAATTGAACAGGATCATTACAAGACAGAAGGTCCCAGGATAAGGAGGTGGGATGGGGAACTCTCCAAAAATCCCTAGTTTACCCCTTGAATAAAGTTAGGCCTCTCCAAGCATGGATCATTCACTGCTTGGTATTTTGTTTTCTGACTTCCTCATTTCTAGATGTGTCAGCCCCACCCCCTTAAAACTCTGCATCTGAAACTCAACACTTCTGCTTTTTCAAAATTTCTCTTCTGGACAAAGTTTCTTATCTGACACTGCAGATTCTACCTCAATGCCCCAGGCACTCGTGCTCCCTGTAGGAATGCCATTAGCCTCCATTTAAGATGGGAGGGTGACATTTAATACTCTTCAACCTGAAGCCAGCCATACACTCCTTGCTCTATCCATTGAAGTAGGATGCTAGTGCCATTTGTTTCAGGATGACATGGGAGTCCAACTCCGGGGTGAATGGTATCCCCTTCCCTGAACTCCCTCACACAGTCCTTCTCCTTACTCACCTCCTTCTCCGTTGATAAGATGGCAGACCCCTGACCAGGGTACATCAACTCTCTGCTGTTTGTGAAGCATATGTCACAAATAGTGCAAGTGCACTTGTGTTCCTTTAGCTACCAGAGGCTTGGGTAGTCCCCAAACCTCCTCCCTCCAACTATTGTTCTCAAGAAGCAGGAAAAGTAAATGGAGAATCTGATCAAACACCAGATGTCCAGTAAAGGAAAAGACCTGCAAGATTGCCTGGCATTTATCACTGATGGATTATTGAACTCTAGTTATTCATTGTTTCAAATCTCATGGTGTCTTTCTTGGGTCTGCAATGCCCTGCTCATCCTATATTTTTTTCAAGTCTTTTGCTTTAAGTGGCTGCACCTCAAGGATGTCACTATGCCCAATCTCATATCCATAAGTGTTTCTCCAAGGAAGAGTGTACCTTGGTACAGTTTGGAAACTCTTAGGAGTTTATAAAGTCACATTTTTCATGGTTCTAATCCCCACAATAACTAGCAATTTCTGACTGACTTTGCTCCTGAGAACATAGTGGGATAGACTGCATTCCCAATTCTACTGTGTGACCTCATGCAATCTGAGAATCCTCAAGTTGGATACATAGCCTTTGTCTGCCTAGTGTCAGAATAAAATGTTTTTCATCGCCACTATTTGACAGTACACAGAATCCAGGATATCACAATCCACAGTAAGTGTTCTTTGAGGACCACCCTGTGTTGATCTGAAGGTTTAGGTCAGTGTTCATGGAAGTCTACAGTACTCTGGACATGTCCTACCACAGGACATATTCTTTCTATGTGAAGCTGAAGTTTGGTCATGAGCAAGAAATTTCTCACCTGCAGAGATTATAGAATGAGAACAATGACACGTCAGAGAACCACAAGAACCTCAAGAAGAAGAAGAAAAGTGTCTACTGCTAAGGGCCTCTCAGGGAGCCCACCAGCTGTGGAATGGTCATTTCTGCCTTTTATTTTTTTGGACTGCAGATTCTCTAGCCCCTTTTTTTTAAATCCCTTCTACCTCTTGCTCATCAGATAACCTTGTGTTATTTGGACTAAATTTTGTGAAAGACACTGTTATCACTCCTAGCACGGCCTTGTCACCCTCATGTGGCTTGAGAATAAAAAAAATGTATGTCAGCTCTAGATTCAGACAGGGTTTACAGAGTTGATTGTTAAGGAACAAGTATATAGAATATCCTCCCATTGAGTCTCTTGGTCTACCTTGGGAATATTTATGCCCTACACAATATTTGTTGTTTTGCCATTACCTTTGACAATCACAACTGGCTGGAGAGCCCTCTTTCCTTTGGAGTGATGTGTATACTTATTGTTTTTGGTCTTAGGATAAGAGTTCTCATCGCTTATTTTGCCCTTTTCTGGGTCTTCATGCATTCCTGTGTCCTGGATGTGTTGTTAAAACAGAATCATCAAAAAAAAAAAAACAAAACAGAATCATCCCTTTATGTGATCAGTTCATCCAAACTCTTCATCGGTATTTCCATTTTTGTAAAAATATATACATATTCCTACACATACACATACACACACCATACACACACACACACACACACACACACACATATACATATACATATACATATATATGTAGTATGGCAGCTCTGGGTTCAGGCAAGGTTTGCATATATATGTATATGTATGTGAATGTGTATGTGTTTGTGCATGGTATGTGTTTGTGTATGTGTATATGAATGTGTATGTGTTTGTGTATGTTATGTGTATGTGAATGTGTATGTGAATGTGTATGTGTATGTGTATGGTATGTGTATGTGTATGTGTATGTGTGTTTGTAGGATTGATTCTAAGGCATTATACATGCCATCCAAATACCCTACCAATGAGTTGCAGGTCTAGAATCCCATTCATCATCTACAAAATTACAGGGTAGATTGAATAATGGCACTTACCTTGGAATTTGTCAATCCATATATTGGCTAACATAGAGAATGGTTGAAGAATGTTCTCAAGATTGGCAATGTTTAGGTACCTGATAGACTCCACAGTGTGCAATAAGGACATTTCAGTCTGGGAATGTCTGATGGCGAACTATTCTATACCTGCACATGCACCAGGAGAAGAGGCCAGGTTAATCTATTCATCTAGGAGCATTATCCAAAGCAGCCACACATTATGCTGAGGATTTATGCAAAAGTCATAGTCAGGCCCAAGCTCCTTCCAGGTGTTAATATAGACATGGAGACCTACTCAGTATACTAGTTCCTTGGTAGTGTGTCTTAAACTTAGTCTCACAAAGTTTTTAGTGTGTCCTTTCTTTGTAAAGGTCAGCTCAAAAGACAAGGTGACTTAATGCAGAGAGTTATAAAATCTGCCTCCCAGGTTCTCTGGATGTTGATCTTTGAAAAGCCTTGGTATGTCAGGAACTGTCTGGGGGTCCATTAGATCACTTCCTCCACATTTTACTCTCTGGCTTACATCCAGTCTCAGTAAGTCGGTGAGAGTCCATATATCATAAATTAATTGTCAAGGAACAGACTTAGCTTGGAAAGAGATTCTAAGGAAGAGGTGTCTGACAGTAGAAAAACAAATGACTAGAATTGCGGTGCAAGCTGGTGGCCTATGTTCTGCTCAAGGAAGCTTTACAACCAGATTTCTCTTTGTTCAATCATCTTTATTTCTGATCAGTTTTCCCTGAAGATCTCCAGGCAGCTCTCTTTTTCCCTATGTGCTGCCTGTGACAGTTCTCCAACGGTTCTCTCTTGCTATTCTGACAACTTTACCTTGATAGATTTTTTTTTTTTTATTGCAGCTCATAGGCGCAGTGACCTATTTTACATACGAATGCAGTAAATATCTTCTGCTCTCTTTGATTATCCTACAAATCAGAATCCTGTGAAAGTAGCCCCTTGCTACTTAGGAGACAACAATCACATATTTCCCTTAAACTTAGCAAAATAATTTAGAGATCTGCTTGCCACTGTTAAGCACAAATGATAAACATGCTGTGGGTACCCTTTCTAGAAATTACAACTTCTACAGCACCTGGGACTAACCTTGCTCTATGCTTGGCTGATCTTGAACTCACTAGTCTGACTGTCTTAAGATAAAAAAAAAAAAAAAAAAAAAAAAAAAACTAGATCTCTTTATTTCTTTTCTTACTATGATTCAGAGATGTTGGCATGCAGTTCAACTGCATTTGCTACTTTAGTTTTGTAAAGCCCCTTAAACAATTCATATTGCATCGTTATATTTTCAGGTAGTTGAGAAACTAGCAGTATTCCAAGTCATATTTTAAAGAATTTTCCATACCCTAAATGGCTGTCTAGAACGACCCAGGCTATACCATTTGCTGAGCAATTTGCCACCCCTTGCCTCTGGATTCCTGCTAGCTCTGATTATCAGGGAGTCCTTAACATTAACAAGAAGGATATTTCTCAAAGGAAGAATATAAAATATGTGCATTATTATATAAAGAAGATTTATAATCACACAGCTATCAACACTCCTGGATGCCCATGTCTGCTGGTTCTGTCCCACAGGCAGAAACCATGTCATTTTTTCTGTAACAAGAGCTGCCAGTCAAACCCCTATAGCCCTCCTTGTAAGTAGTCAGTTTTCAGCGAGAAGATGTACTGCCTCGATATACTCTCAGAATGTCCATGGCAAAAGGACCTCTTTAACTGTCCCTTTAATTTTCCAGGCTTGGACAGACCATTCTCTTTCCACAGACAGACAGACTCAGGACTCCTGTAGGAGAAGCAGGGTCCAGGTACTCAGGTAGGTAAGGAGTTGGTGAGTGACAGACAGACACCACACACCAAAATCGGTTTGAATCTGCTGCAACTTTACTTCTGCAAACATCTCAGATATAGACACATGATTTAGGGACTACTGTGTGACTTCATGCCATGTTACATCCGGTGATGATCAGAAGTGGGGATTACATGTTTACAACTTGAAACTAAAAAGGACAGAGTAGAAGGTGTGTTTTTTTTTTTGCAGGGGGGGGGGGGGCGGAGAACCTTTTGTAACCCAGACAGTGGTTAATCAACCCAGACTTGAATTCTATACTTAGATTTCTATACTTAGAATTCTGCCCAGATTTGAGGTCACTCTATTCTTAGAATTCTACCAACCTGCAGTCTGAGCAAATGTGCTGTAGCTAGTAAATTTCATTATTATTTTACGGCCAGTCAGGACAGTTTGGAACACGGTGTGCAGTATGAACTCCTGTATATGGCATTGGAGGGGCTGTTGTCATGAGCCTTTGTGGAGTTTCTCTATTACTGGAGGATCCCACCAACACCCTCTGAGTAAGTAACACTTCCTACCGTGCATTACTGTTGTTGGAATTCTCAGACTATCTTCCTTAACTTCTGACACACCGTCCTGGTCTTTCCTTACCAGCTGTTGAACTTTTATCCTCTCACTCTCCACTATATTTGGATTTTTCACAAACAACTCTTCCTGTAGTAACTGATTCATTACATCTCCAAATTTCTCGTTTTCCTCCCACTTAACTCTAAACAAAGAAAGACAAAGCACAGAACCCAAATCCACAGAATTTGATCAATGCTCTAGAACAGCTTGCAGAAGCAGGATGCCAGGGACCTCCATGAGGCTAAGTTCCTAGAACACACAACTCTGGTCTGACAACATGACTTTCACCTTGTCACACAGACTACGCCTGGGTTGGTGTGGCATTTATTGAGATGGGTTCGGCTTTATTTACAAAACATGAGGACATTTGTTGTCTCTGAACAGAGAACAAAGTACATCCCCAAAATTCTGAGAAGCTTCTGATGACATGAGAGGGAGTCATGATGGTGAGTCACATCTGTCAAACCAAGTCCCCTGGGAACAAAAGCTGTCTCAGAAAATCACTGTTTCCCATTCGTGGGATGTTGGGCCTGAGTCTTCTTCCCAGGTCGGATGCCTGCTGGTCTTAGCTGTGGGCATGGTTCGGGTGTGGGCACAGCTAGGGTGTGGGCATAGCTACAGTGTTTCCGTGGCCTGCTGGTCTCAGCTGTGGTTCTATTCCTGTGTCCGGCTGCAGAGCTGGGCGTAGGTCACAGCCTGGTTCTTTTTGGGTGTTGTGTCCTGGAGTGGCACAGGGTTGGAAGAAGGTGTGCGTCTAGTGTTAGTAACTTATGGACCGTGGCTCAGGTGTGGACGTGGCCTGACTGAGGACGTGGCCCAGCTGTGGGGGTGTTTTTGGTTGAACCTGAGAAAAAAGTTACCTGACAGGGGGAAAAAGAATGGATTCCTACCGTGCGAAGCCTGGTGGGTGTCACCTGGGCGTACAGGATCCCCTGTGTGTCCTCATCAGGTGGGGTCTGCTGCAAGGAGACAATAAGTGGGATGAGGGGGATGACCAGGAGTGAAGCACATGAGGCAGGGGTATGACCAGGAGTGAAGTAATTCCCGGCTCCATCCCACATCTCCTTCAGTCATATGAGTTCCTTTAGGAATTTAATCCAACTACACAGTTCCTGCCAGGGCCTTCCAAGGCTACCTCAGCATGTGGGGAGTCTGGAAGCTTCCTCCTCATGGTCACCATGTTTTATTCTCACCCTGATTAGCATTCCCTCAGCTCCAGCTGTGTCCTCGGCGTTCTTTTACACCAACACCAGTGTCGGATGAGGATGAGACAGAGCAGGATGAAGAAAAGCAGGAGGAGGAATGATGCCATGACTCCAGTCATAATCTTCCAGTGTGTTCCTAGTCCTTAAGCAGAATTGACATCAGGCATGAGAGAAGGATATTGTTTACCTGAGTACCTATTATGTGCCTAGCCCATTTGTGGCCCTCAACATCACAATCATTCCACCTGGAATTGTATGTTTTCCCAGTCAGCTATAGATGAGTATATCAAGGCTCACAGAGACAAGTTCACTTGGTCCAGGTCACTTAAAATGATTATAAATAGTGTATTTGAAAAATACATAATAATAATAATAATTCATAAAAGTAAGTCAAAACTCAGTACTTGACTTCCAGCCTTCTCACAAAACTTCACAAGCTATTTGAGCATGAAAACAGGTGACGCCCTAGCCTCAGCTCTGAGTTAGCTACAGTGTTGCATGTCACCATCCTTGTGGCAAAAGGGGCACGGTCATTTCAGAACTGGGATTTCATGGAAGGGTCTACTTCCTCTTCTGAGATGTAAGACGGGAAGCACAGGGAGTAAGTAAACTGAAGGTGTGAGCACACACGCTCCTTTATACGAGCAGAGACCAAGGAAAGGACTCAGAGTATGAGGGTTTTCCCAATCGCTGAATATCAAAGCAATATTTTTATCTTCCATTATTACTTAGTAAAATTTGTCTAAGAAGCTGGAGCCTAGGAAGACACTGTATCAGAAATTTCACTATGCAAGTGATCAGAAGTTCTTGTAAGGGGGGGGGTCTGAAATTTAAGTAGACAGAGATATTGATGGCCTTGAGCTGTGCAAGGAACACATCATCTAAGTCACAAATAATTCCAGATCTCTCACTTTCTCAAATTTAGAGGCAGATTCATCAATGCATAGTGATTTCGATTCTTGTTATACTCACTGCCAGGAGGGTCTCACTTACCATCTTCAGTGGGCGAGGTGGACGGGTCCTTGGTGTCTGCCAGAGGTTGACAGAGAGATGAACATTACAGTGCACAACACGTTACTATGTTCTGTTTTTTTTCTATCTCAATCTGGACACTAATTACATAACAATATCTCCCTGTTGCAGACAATTTTTTTGTATCCAGGTTCTTGAATCTCTGTGAGGATCACAGTCCAGCCCATCAATCCTATACAAATTCTTATCATTGAACATATGGGGAGGATGGAGTCTCTGCAAAACCCACAACTGTCCCACTGAACTTGTGTAACACATGGACCAATACTCCCTGGTGTCCAGCTATTACTATGAGTCGGGGCACATGATTTTAAGAAATAAAAGCAAAATATAACTGGACAGTGTCTGTCTGCCACTGAAGATGGTTCTCATTAGATTTTATTAACTTGATACAAGGTAAAGAAATCTAGAAAGAGGCAGCTATAATACAGAAAAATGCATCTATGTCTGTGGAAAGATTTTCTTGATTGATTGATCTATGAGAGCACAGACTGCCATGATTTATTCTTTTTTTTTTTAAAGATTTATTGGTTTAGTTTATGTATATGAGTACACTGTCAATGTCTTCAGATGCACCAGAGGAGAGAGTCAGATCTCTTTACAGATGGTTGTGAGCCACCATGTGGTTGCTGGGATTTGAACTCAGGACCTTCAGAAGAGCCGTCAGTGCTCTTAACTGTTGAGCCATCTCTCCAGCCCCATGATTTATTCTAATCTGAACAGGTTAGAACTTGATGGTGGAAGAAAACAATACTGCACGCCATTGACAAGTAAACGTGTGAGCAGTGCTCCTTCAAGATCCCTATTTCAATTCTTGCTTGCACGCCTACATCCAATTACCTTCATGTTGCTCCACACAAAATTATATGGAATAAATCCTCTTCTCACTACATTGATTTATATAGATTATGTTTTACAACAGAAACAGGAACCTAACTAGTACAGTGACATCATCTGATCACTTTGTCAATTGCGTGTCCCACTCAACTTCCATTGCTAAATTACAATGAGACAAAGAGGAAGGCATTTGGACCAGGGGATTCTGACTGCAACTCCGATATTAAGGGGTGAATGTCTTTTGAATTGAACAGGATTTTTAACCTTACAGTTTCCTCCCTCTTATTTTAGGCCAGAGGTCATTGTAGGAAAAAGGGCATGTGACCCAAAATACTGAATGATTATGGGAAAGAGATGCTTACCTGAGACCATGAGGTCAAGGGGGTCACTTGATGTTGACCACACCTGTGGTTCATTCCTATAAGAGCCGTAGCATGTGAACGTTCCATTGTGGTTAAGAGTAGCAGCAGTCAGAACAAAAGTAGCATGGAATGGCTGACTGGCCTGATGCTGTGAGTCCAGGGTCCATGAGAGGTGGTGTTTTCCTTCCTGGATCAGAATGAATCTGCCAAATCCCATGTATGAGCTACACGTAAAGGCTATGGACACTCCAGATGTCACATTAGTGCTAGGCCAGACTGACAGGCTGGGCTTTTCATGTGCTCCTAGGATACAAGGGGCAGGATGTGAAATGAACAAGAGTTACTCATATTGCCTTCTAGGACTGGACTCTGAGAGAAGAGCTCCTAGAGAACAGACCTCCTTCTCAGGAAAAAGCACATACATGGTTCCCAGAGTGTCCACTCACCTGTCACCACCAGCTCCAGGACATCACTGTGCTCTGAATCTCCAACAGTGCTCCTATAATAACACTTATAGATGCCTGCATAGTTGGTTGTCATTTGTTGAATGTTGAACTTGGCCTTATTCCTGGTATCCAGAGGGAATTTAGTGTCCCAAGGATATCCATTTTGCTCTTTAAACAGACGATACTCCTGAGCCTCCCAGGAACCCTGACACCAGATAATCACAGGTGTATGTAAGGCAATCACAGAGCCTGGCTCAGCCCAGATGATAGGCTTTGGAAGATGTCCTGTGAAAAAATCAAAGGCCGAGTCCCAGAACATCTTCTTTCAGACACTAGATCATAGCACAGAAACCTCCCCTGGACCAAGACATTAGACCATAAATGCTTTTTACTGATTACCATTGTGAGGAATTGACTCACTAGAGGAAAATAGAGTTATTCTCATCAGAGTGAAGAAACAAACCCTGGAAAGGATGGAGACACTCACCTGCCTGTCCTGCCATCCAGTGTTCCACAATAAAACCTGGAAGAAAACTTTCTGTCAGACCTTTTCCACATTTAAAGACAGAGGAGATCCCCTAGGGTGTCCATGTGAAATTAATCCTGGCTGTTGAGTAGGTTCCCTTACAGACATAAATATCACTTCCTCCTGTTCATATCTCACCAAGGAACAACAGCCCTGTGAGTATGACCATCATGGTGAGTCCCAGTAGTGTCCGTAGCTGTTGTCCTGGGCCAATCTGGCAAATGTTCTGTAACATCAGGCAATATGTGGATGTCATCTTATGGGTAGGTCCTTCTTGTCATGGGTTTTCAATATCATAGCTATTACAGGAAGAGAAACTTCTGTATTTTCCTCAGTACAGAGGATTGGGTAATCACTCAGGACTCTGGAGTGATTTTAGAGAACTTTGTTTTTTTTTTTTTTTTTTTTTAATTTCTCAAAGATTTTCCATCATCCTGGTGTTTTCTAAGCCAGAGTGCATTCACAAGAAAGAGCATTTTGCTTTAAAGTACAAACAAATATAGATGCAGGTTATGGAAAAATGATGTGGATTAAATCAAGGACTGTGTTCTAAGACAAGAGTCATCGATGCTCTTTCAATTGGAGGATGTAATGCCAAGGGGCTTTACAGACTCAGGTCACATGTTTCTGAAGGTTTGTCTCATATCAGGTCATCTCTCATTGCTGGCTATGCTCCAGTGGTCTCCTTCACCATGCCATATTGTCCTGATCCACTGCAACCAGGGAACAACATTTTACCAAGACTCTTCTCTCTTTTTCCATGTTTCTGTGATGCTG
Organism: Apodemus sylvaticus; assembly: GCF_947179515.1. Taxonomy (NCBI): domain Eukaryota; kingdom Metazoa; phylum Chordata; class Mammalia; order Rodentia; family Muridae; genus Apodemus; species Apodemus sylvaticus. The sequence goes on along the minus strand of NC_067492.1, from coordinate 58,375,264 downwards.
ATGCCTTTGTCTACATGCTGGCATCATCCAGATGTTATTAATGTGTTGAGACCACAAGACTTAGGTCCTCCTCCAAGATCATTAACTTAAGTACTTTCTTGTTTCTGAGTTTTAACTTTAGTTTCTGGGCATGAGAATGTAGGATTTATTATTCATTTTAGTACAGTATTTGTCCATTTTTTCCACCTGAACTATGGTGACTGGCTCTTATCATCCCAGAGAGATATCAACATGTCCTTGGGATGCCTGTGCATTTGGGAAATCCAGCCTCTGAGGATCCCATGGAAGAACAATGTGCTGTTCCATGAACTTCCCTGGCAGGCCTAAGACGTTTTCTTCCTCCCAGTGAGGGCTGTCAGGTTGAGGAAGATCTAATCAACACTAGAGATAACTATATGTCTGATGCCCAGTGTAAGAAGAAAGCCAACAGAGCAATATGGCACCACCAAAGAAAGCCCAGGTATCCTCCAGCAAGCCCTGAATAACCTAACACTGATGAAGCTGGTGTTAAAGTCAGGAAAATGAACTTAAATCCTATTTATAAAGATGATAGTGGTCATTAAAAAGGAAATGAGTACATTCCTAAAGGAAAACACAAACTGATGGGGTCCTGGAGTTGTGAAATCTAGGGAAGAGAACAAGAACCACAGAGGTAAGCATTACCAGCCAAACACAAGGTGGAAGAGAGAATCTCAGGCATAAAAGTTGTGATGGGAGAAATGGGTACATTAGTCAAAGAAAATGCAAAATCTAAACACTTCCTGACACAGAACACATATGAAATCTGGAACACTATGAGAAGAACAAATTTAAGAAAGTAGGAATAGAAGAATACTCCCAGAACCACAGCTCAGGAGATATTTTTCAACATATTGTAAAAGAAAATTCCACCACCCTAAAGAATGGGATACCTATAAGAATAGAAGGGGCTTACAGAACACCAATTAGATTGAACTAGAATAGAAAATCCACCCACCACATAATAATCAAATCACCAAATATAGAGAGCAGAGAAAGATTATTGAAATCTGTAAGAGAAAATGGCTAAGTAACATATAAAGGCAATATAGGAAATAAAAGCCAGAATGGCCAGGACAGATATCTTGCACACTCATAGAGACCAGAGATATCAGACTACTCTACCCAGCAAATATTTTAATAATGTTAGATGGAGAAAACAAGATATTCCATGACAAAACCAAATTTAAGCAATGTATATTTGCAAATCTCGTCATACAGAAAATACTAGATGGAAAATTCCAACTCAAGTAGGATAACTGTACCAAATAAAACAAAGAAAATAAGTAACATCACACGAACAAAACCAAAAGGGCAACACACACACACAACACACAGACACACCAATCATTGGTCATTAACATTTCTCAACCTAGTATTAGTTTCCAATTGCCCCCCAACAAAGCCTGAGCCTAGCTCCAGTCACCAGTTTATTCTCTCATCAAACCTGCATCCCCAGAACACAAGCCCGCCCCTTGCCTAATGATTGCCTATGCAGAGGGGATCAGAAATTACATTTATGATATGACTTCCAACAACAGCCAATTTTGTAGCTTTCATGTTACATGCTCACACAAGTTCTCCCTGCTCACTGCTTACTATAAAGCCTTAACCCGAAATATATTTGGGGCTCCTACCTCCAAAACCATCCTGCATGGCTGTGTTGCTTTGGGGGAGCCCAAGCTCGCTCAAATAGAATAAAGACCCGATCGGGAATTACATCAGATCGGCTACCACGTGAGTCATTTTGGGGATCACAAACATTTCTCTGTCACAACATGTCTACTATGATGGGATAGCAGGGTGAGATCCAGCTTAGTTCGATAGAGTGGATGATGTTAAAGTCTTGCAGCAATATTCAAAAATCTTTAATTCTCTCCAAACAACATTCCTATCTCACAGTAAAACTGGCAGAGCAGTCTACACAGCACCCTGGTCCTGTTACAGAATATTTTCCTGTTGTGGGCCCTCAACATAAAGCTAGCATCTTTCTGGACAACTTGGTGTACTAAATGGTTTAGCACACCCATGTGTGGAGTGTGTTGTCTCCAGAATCCTAATAGGCCCACGAACTGCTGTGCTTCTTTCTTTGTGGTGGGAGTGGCCAAGTGCAATGACTTATCTTTCACCTTGGAATTAATGTCTCTGAATACCCTACTCCACTAGATTCCTAAGCATTTTACTGAATTAGAAGATTACTAAATTTAATTGGATTTATTTTCAGTCCTCTGAAGCACTTATGGGTTATCAATGAATTCACAATAGTTGACACTACGTGCTCTCTAGGTAATTTCTATATAATGTGCACTTTAGGACACTAATATCATATTTATGAAAGACACAAATGATCAATATCCCCTCTACCTTAGTTATGACACATGGCTGCAAACATAATATATCCTCAAGGCAAAAGTGTAAAGGTATTCTAATGGCAATGCCAAATAAAGCAAATTGCTTCTGATGTTGTTAATGGAGATATAGTGATGAAAAGGCATTTACTAGATCAGTAACAGTACACCATGTACCAAGAGATGTGTTCATCTTCTGAAGGATGGCATTATGTCACCTTTTTACCTAGCTGCCTCCTCTCTTCACTGTTCATCACACTGCTGACATCTAGGCTATGAACTCCTCTACAGGTTTCTGATATATCTCTCATATTCAGATGCTTTTGCTCCAGCTCTCAATCTATGCTTTCTCCTTACTAAACTTTTCTTGCAATAAGCAGTCAGTACCTTGTTCTGAGGCAGGCTTTGCTGCTGCTTAATGAGAAGACAAAATCTCTTGTTGGCCATTATGTGATTTATCTCTTTCAGTGCATATTTTCTTGGCTTTCTCCTACTAGAGACCTTCCAGATCCATGTGTGCCCTCTGCATCTGGATCACAAATGTTTATTTAATAACTATTTTTTTTTAAATCCACAGGAATTAGAATGAAATTAGAAGATATTATAGGCCACACCTTTTGACTAGACTATTTGTCACAGCTTGTACTTTTGATTAAACTACACAAGGAATCTATGTTTGATTCAGAAAATGATTAAATATGGATGAAAAAGAGAAAGCCCAAAATAAACTTAAATTTCCTATCAAAATTTATTTTAACATTCTATTACTGCTTCTACTTGTATTCCCAATGCTGTTATACACATATAAATACATAAAGTAGAAAGGGATATGTGTGAATGTATCTATTCATGTGATAATTTTTCTATCCACACTTGATGGAAATATTTGAGGTGGAAGTGAGACATGGTTTAATTTAGCCTAGGCTAGCATCAAATTCATAAGATAGATGAGCTAGGTCTTGGCCTTATAATCTTCCTGCCTTGTCTGTTGCATTCAGAGGAACGGCAGATGTGAGGTGGTTCTGGGTGCATGGATGGCAGGAGTGAAGGTGGGGTGATGGAGCACCCTCTCAAAGTAAAAGGGGAGGGGGATGGGGTAAAGAATGCTGGGAGGTGGAACAGGAAATTTGGGCAACATTTATAATGTAAGTAAAAGTAAAACAATTGAGATGGGGTTTGGAGAGAGAGAGAGAGAGAGAGAGAGAGAGAGAGAGAGAGAGAGAGAGAGAGAGACTGTTGTATGGAGGGCTAGCCTTATGCAGCATGTCTTTCCATAAGGTCTTCATGTATGTAGACTGAGATAGTTCTTCTCAAACCAAGACACACACTTGGCAGAGCCAATCATAGCCTGGGGCCTGGGCCTTGGGATCTTTTCCTGAGGCCACAATGTACTGAGAATAAAACAGAGCTCCTTTTCTAAAGCCAGGAGCATGCTAGGAGAGCTGGTAATGGTCTGGGGCCAGGGCCTTCAGGACATTTTATATCCTCAGAACCCAATGCTGTCCACCATATGGGGCTGTGGTTGTCAGTCCTAAGGCCACTGTAGGCTCGGTCAGTGATGTTCTTGAGATATGGTTTATTCTCCTAGTGCAGCATTGTTGAGACTCCCCCACCCAGTGTGTCCTATTGTTTGATTGTTTCTGCTGTCTTCATAGAAGTCTCCCATTTCCTTTTTCCCTCTGTAGGTAGTTTACAAGATGCTATTCTTAAGAGCTTTACTTAGCATAAGGCAGGGCTTCTGCAAAACCTCCTTCTTATCTATATATGTGCTTTTTTCATTTTAAAGATTTATTTCAAAAGATATATTTTTATATTTATTTTTTATAAAATATATATTTATATTTATATAACTATATATTTATATAACTATATATAAATATATATGTAAACTATATATAAATATAAATATGTCCTGAGGCCACAATGTATAAATATATGTTTATATAAATATATATTTATATTTCATATTTATATTAAAAATAAATAATAAATAATATATATAATACATAAATGCATACATGAATATAGGAATAAATATGTAAAAATATATGCCATTCTTAACAGCTTTATTTAGCATAATGCATGGCTTCTGCAACACCTCCCCACTACAACATTTATACAATTTTTTTTATCTTAAAGATTTATTTTAAAATGCTTATGCATTTTCATATTTATATTTTTTATAAAAATACATTCTATATCCATATATATTTATATTTCATAATTATGTTTTATGCATATATCATTTATTTAAAATATAAAATATATAAATATATATAAAATACAGAAATATATAAACACATAAATGTATATTTGAATAAATATGTAAATATATACAATATTCTTAAGAGCTTTATTTAGCATAAGGCATGGCTTCTGCAAGACCTCTGTACCACAACTTTGACTCATTCTTTTTTATTTTAAAGATTTATTGTACACACACACACACATACATATATATACATACATATATATATATATGTGATATATATATACCACAAATAGAGACAGTCTTATTCCCCTATTTAAACTGTGCCTATTTAAATATTTTATTAGCATACAAAATAAAATCTATATAAATATTATATATAAAAATTATATATACAAATAATATATAAAATATTATATATAAATATTATATATACAAATTACATATATTATATGTAAATAGTATACATAAATATATATATAACTGGGGTTACTGGCCCCAGAAGGGAGTCCCCCCAATATGCTTGCTTTCCCCAAAATCACATAGACTGGATTTCCAACACCATTGAAGGTAAGAGGAGGCCTTTTGTCCACCGTCCATCTCTGCTGCCAGGTCTGGACATCACCACAAGATGGCCCAAAAATTTGGCCAGGGTGTGTAATATTAGGCAGAGAGAAAATAAAAGCCCTACAGCTTTTTTAGATTGTGTCATGGAGGCATTTTTGACAATACACACCCATGGACCCTGAATCACCAGAAGCAAAGACAGCAGTGGCTTGAGCTTTTGTCAATCAGGGAGCACCAGCTATGAAGACAAAGCCCCAGAGGGTGGAGTAGTTAGGAAAGAGTTGTCCAAGAGATTTAAGGACAGTGGCAAAGAGAGTATTTAATGGAGGACAGACTGCAGAGGAGACGCAGATGGGAGGACATAAGCAACAGACTGGAGACCTGGGAAAGACCCTGTTGTCAGCCACGGCCAAATCAGAAGACTATGAGTGATGCCTAAAAAGGAGATAAGGGGGCTCTGAGAATCAAAAGTGCCCGCACCACAAGACCAGGGTAACCCTAAAAGTGAAATGGAAACCCACCAGCTTTTGTTGATAAAGTTCAACATCCTGTCTTGCTAAAACCTACAGATAGACCCTCTTCATCAGTTCATAAATGGTGGGAGGAACCTTACTACCAGCTGGAGTGGACAGAGCCTGCCCCAAGGTCCTCATGCACCAGGTGGAGAGTGCGTCTCTACAAGGCTAAGCATGGAGAGGGTTGGTTAGCGCTGCTCTTCTATTGTTTCTTCCAGTGCTTTTTTCTTGTGAAGATCCCTAGAAAGAATCTGCTTCCTGAGACTGACAGTGAATCAGTCAATGTGTGGGACAAGAAACCTTGAGTGTCTCCAAACTGGTGCTGTAAAAGCAAGGACAAAAAGAATCAATTGTCATCTGATCTTCGAGTGAGTGGGGAGTGAGTGGGGATGCCAGGTCTCAGCCTACAGAAGATAAAACATCTGGTTTTCCATTACTTACTGAAATGCCACATCTTTTCAATTTAGACTTCATGATAGAGAACCTGACCGTAGTTTGAACTCAGGTAAGTGAACATGTTGTTACCTAGTATTAGTTGTCACATTGTCCCCTCAACAAAGCCTGAGCCTAGCTCCAGTCACCAGGTTATTCTTTCATCAAGCCTGCATCCCCAGACTACAAGGCCGCCCCTTGCCTAATGACTGCCTATGCAGAGGGGAGCAGAAATTACGTTTATGATATGACTTCCAACAACAGCCAATGTTGTTAAAGGCCACAGTAGCTTTCGTGTTACATGCTCACACAACTACTCCCTGCTCGCTGTTTACTTTAAAAACCTTAACCTGAAATACATTTGGGGCTCCCACCACCAAAACCATCCTGCATGGTTGTGTTGCTTTGGGGGAGCCCAAGCTCGCTCAAATAGAATAAAGACCCGATCGGGAATTACATCAGATCGGCTACCACGTGAGTCATTTTGGGGGTCACAAACGTTTCTGTGTCACAACACACTCAGTTTCTACTATGATGGGATAGCAGGGTGAGATCCAGCTTAGTTCGATAGAGTGGATGATGTTAGAGCCTTGCTCCAATATTCAAAAATCTTTAATTCACTCCAAACAACATTCCTATCTCACAGTAAAACTGGCAGAGCAGTCTACACAACACCCTGGTCCTGTTACAGAATATTTTCCTGTTGTGGGCTCTCAACATAAAGCTAGCATCTTTCTGGGCAACTTGGTGTACTAAATGGTTTAGCACACCCATGTGTGGAGGGTGTTGTCTCCAGAATCCTAATAGGCCCATGAACTGCTGTGGTTCTTTCTTTGTGGCGGGAGTGGCCAAGTGCAATGACTTATCTTTCACCTTGGAATTAATGTATCTTTATACCCTACTCCACTAGATTCCTAAGCATTTTACTAAATTAGAAGACTACTAAATTTAATTGGATTTATTTTCAGTCCTCTGAAGCCCTTATGGGTTATCAATGAATTCAAAATAGTTGACACTATGTGCTTTCTAGGTAATTTCTATATAATGTGCACTTTAGGACACTAATATCATATTTATTGAAAGACACAAATGATCAATATCCCTTCTACCTTAGTTAAGACACAGGTATGTAAACATAATATACCCTCAAGGCAAAACTCTCAAGGTATACAACTGTCAATGGCAAATAAAGCACATTGCTTCTGGTGATATAAATGGAGATAAATTGGCAAAAAAAGGCATTTACTAGATCAGTAACTACACACCATGTACCAAGAGATGTGCTCATCTTCTGAAGTAAGGATGGCACTAAGTCACCTTTTTACCTAGCTACCTCCTCTCTTCACTGTTCACCACACTGCTGACATCTAGGCTATGAGCTGCTCTACAGGCTTCTGATTTCTTTCTCATATTTAGATGTGTTTGCTTATTCACTGCTTTCACTTTAATAAGTTTTTCTTGCAATAAGCAAAATCAGTGTCTTGTTTTGAAGTGGGATTTGTTGTTGCTTAATGAGAAATCTAAAAATCTCATACTGGCCATAATGTGATTTATTTTTTACACTGCAGATTTTCATGGCATTCCCATACGAGGGACCTGACTGATCCGTGTGTGACCTCTGCATCTGGAATAGGAATGTGTATTTGATAACTTTTTAAAAAGTTCATAGGAATTACAATGAACTTATAACACATTAAAGGCCACACCTGTTGTGTGCACTATTTGTCACAGCTCGTGCTTTTGATTAAAATGCACAATGAATCTATGTTTGATACAGAAAATGATGAAATACAGATAAAAGAGAAAATCCAAAAGGTAAACAAATTCCCTCATTGAAATTTATTTTAATATTCTATTATTGATTCCACTTGTTTTCCCAATGCTGTTATACACATATAAAAGCATAAAGTAGAAAGGGATATGTGTGAATGTATGTATTCATGTGACATATTTTCTATCCACACTTGATGAAAATATTTGAGGTGGAAGTGAGACACGGCTTAATTTAGCTTAGGCTAGCATCAAATTCATAACATAGTTGAGCTGGGTCTTAGCCTTATGATCTTCCTGCCTTGTCTGTTGAGTTCTGAGGATTTAGGCACGCACCACCACAGGGAGCAGCAGGCGGCCTTTCAACTTCCACATCTAATACTGGGTTACAGAAACAATCCCTCCCCTTTGTCTACTTGAGAAAAAAGATGTCTGAAAGCACAATGTGACATTTTCTAGAGAGAACAAGAGCCAGGACTACTGCGCATCCTCTGCCATCTTACTTTTCAATCCATTTCACTCATTTGACAGAAACAATAATTAAAGCCACCCTGTAATAAATATTATTTTTATTGAGGCTAAAGGGAGTGGAGAACACACAGTTTCCCAGGAAAGCTGTCCCTATAGGCAGAGGTGGGTTGCCTCCTCTGCATCTCATCCCCACCCTGTGGACATTGCTGGTCAACAGGTCTTACAGCAGCTATCCCCTCAAGTATCCAGAATGCATCACCATAATTTGGGCTCTTCTAATTTAGGATCCCTTGGCCTATACTCGACTTGGGAATATAGCCTTATCCAGCACATGATGATATCCAGCACTGACTAGAAGATGTATCACAGCATTCTGGAATTTCAGACACTCTCTAAGAGCTTTAAGTACACATGCAAACCAGGATTGTCTCAAATGTGCACTAGCAAGCTATTGCCATGAGCCAGATATAATCTCCCATCTGACTTTGTCAATAATCATTGGTTGGATCAGGCTCGTTTGGTCATAAAGGATCTTACTATCCAACAAAAGAGTTGAGGAATGGCAACAGGGCAGATGTGGTCTTCAAAACTTAACCAGTTACAGAAAATATTTGCCAACCAATGATCTAGAAGAAAGTTATAAATACCCAAAACAGATAGACATTGATTAGGAAGACCTGTCCAACTTCATTAAGTCAAGTGGCATAGATATGAATTGGTTTTGATGACCCTAAGGTCTAGACAAAGTTTGGAGAGCATTTGCAATGTCCTGTTGTCCCCATGTCTAATGACAAAGAATCCCAGTGAATCTTTGTGAAGACTGTCTAGGATGATAAGAATGGCTGCTCAGGTGATTGCACCATACCTGTCTGTGACTGTGATTTTGAAGCCTGCATCTTCCTTAGAGAGCCCAGTGTTGGCTAATTCCACTGGTCCTGGGCTGGTAGCATCATAATCCCTAGAGACAGTATGATGGAAATGAAGGCTTCAGGTACCATTTCTACATTAAGACTCAGTTTCCCTAAAAGGGACTGCCTTCCATGGACTTCAGAGGGCCCTAGACAGCCTGACTGGGCAATCTCAGTGAAGGTCACTCTGGGTTAGGGCTGGAGGAAAACCTCCTTTCAGTAAAGTTGGAGGCTTTCTCTGAAATCCAGCCAGACCAAGAGGGGTCACGTTAAGTCATTTTTCATATGCATTTGGAAGGTGGCTTACCTAAATTCCATTTCTTGGCTCCCACTTGTGAGAAATACCCTAAAAATGGTATGATTATCATTGAAGAAAGGCTGTACATGCATGCACATGTGTGTGCTTGAGTGTGAATGTATGTATATGTACTTTGTGAGCTGTGTTCTTGAGTGTAAGTATAGGCAAATGTGTGTATGTTCATGAGTGACTGTGACTCATACATGAGTGACTGTGTGTGCACATGTGTATGCATATACTAGAGTATAGATCACATAGGTATATGTAGTGATGTGTATGTACAGATAAACATGTGGATGTATAAATGTATAAAGGCCTATGCATACACATGTGCAGGTATATAGTGTGTATTGGGGCAAGTGAATGCTTGAATATATGTATACTTAGGTTTCCTGAAGTGCACACAAGTAGATGTCTTGATGTATGTATATGCACCTACTTGGCTATAAGGAAGGGTAAGTAGGAGCTGTATATGTTGGGTGTATGAACATGATAAAATGTATTTAGAGTGTGTGCATGTGCATTTGAATCAATGTGTAGCCATAAGTGGGCATGTGCATACAATCGTTTGTGAATGTGCATGTGTGTGTAAGATCCCTACCATTGCACAGTCTTACTCATGCATGAATCACTGGGTTCATGCTGAAGGTGGTCAGTCATGGAAGGGGCTGGCATGAGGAGATCTGAAGTCCTTGGTTGGCTCAGGAGGGCTAGGTTTTGAGATCCACAGCTCTGCAGCCCCTCGTCAGCACTAGAAGCCCCTGAACCCCTTTCCTGGACTGTTCTGGCTTTCCTTGCTCTGTCCTAGGGAAGATGGTATCCTCTTTCTTACCTTTGAACTTTCTAATTCAGCTTGGAGCAGTAAGTAGTTCAGGGACAAGATCTTGGAGCGGGGACAGGAAAAGGATATACTATCTTTCAACAGGTACAATGTCCAGTACTGGTCAAGGTCACCCAACCACTTACCAAGCAGCTGTGATAACTCCAGAGGCCTATGTCAGTCTTATTCCTTCAAGAACCATGGAAGGGTTGTCAGATATTATAGCTATCTCTCCTTCCTGTACCCTCACCCCATGGGCACATGGCCTCAGCCTTGGGAAGGATGAGTGGTCCTAAGTGGTCCCCCATGCTGGGATGAGACTATTTAATGATGCTCTGTTTGGGAGTCTTCATGCTCCTATATGCTCACTGCTTCAGCAAGCTAGACTTGGGTAGAATCATTACTTTTGGCCTGTGGTTGGTGGCCTATTTGGGCTGAGTAGACATTTGCTCACATCTCCTCAGGGGATAAAAAAATAACAAAACAATTAGAAATCAAATATTGGACACAAGAAGGAAGACATGGAAAACAGAAGGAGGAAGACAGACATAACCAATTGAGACCAATCATTGGTAGGACTTACCCTCAGAAGATGGGAAGCTATAAGTAGATCCTTTGGATAATGGGGAAAGCATCACAGAGCAATAAGCAGGGCTTTGGGCATTATAGGAACACAAGCAATGAAGTTCATGGCTATTAAAACCAAGGCACAGTTCACAGTGGTATCATCCTTGTGGGTAGCTGAATTCCTTTACTTCAAGACCCCCTAGCTTCCTAGGACTCAGAGATGGTCACTTGTGGCTAAACATTTAGTATTCTATCTAGAGTTCTGCAGAGCAAACTGAGCCATACAGGAAATACTCTGTCGAGTAGATATTTACCCACATGTTCAAGCTGTGGAGGCCCACAGGCATAGCAGGAGGGGGCAGTTCTATTCCCAGAGGCAGCAGTTGCCACATCAGGGACAGCTAGGACCCAAGTCTGGCCAGAAGACGAGCCTCTAAAGATGCCAAGCCCTCATTTTGAGGATGTAACTCTAGATTCATCAAAGACAGACACACCAAGATTGCGGCTTGTGGTGGCTGCAGCCAGCCCCACTCCCAAGGGGCGAGTTTTGTAATGAAGGAAGAAGATTTGGAAATAACTCTATGTTCCAGCCAGCGAGTAATAAATCTCTCTTCTGATCAGGGGCTGAGACTCTTTGACTCTTGAATTCTCTCAGGAGAAAACCCCACCATAGATCCCTTGCTCCAGGCCTATCTCCACACAGGGCCCCAGGGAAATGGCTACTTCCAAGCTCTATCTAGTGCTGTCAGAGCCTGGGGGCATCACCAGGGAACAGGCTTTCTGCAGAGGCAATTCTTTTCCCCTCAAATACCACTCCAGTTGTTTCATGCAAACTCTGCGCTTATGCAAGTTTCATTACTATATTTGATTCACACATTCCCTTACACAGACACACATGCACACACGTGCACACATATACACACACACATGCACACATGCACACCCACAGAATAGAGGAGGGAGGCAGAACACTTATACTGAGATCAAATCATACAAGACAACATCCCTAAGAATCCTTTAAAAACTACTGGCTAAGACACAGAAAAGCCAGGCATGACAGCACATGCCTATAATCCCAGTGCTGGTGGGGGGTAGAGACAGGCAGATCCCAGAAGCTCACTGGTCAACAAATCTAGCCAAAACTATGAGTTCCTGATTCAATGAGAAACCCTGTCAAATAAAGTAAAGTTATTAAAGTTAGGGATTGAAGATAGCATGAAATCAACCTCTGACCGTCACACACACACACACACACACACACCATGCGGTGACCATACCTAACACTGTGGTGGATTTATGAGAGGCTGCCAAGATGCTCCCTCACATTTGAAAGCTGTGTAAATCAGGAAACATTGAACTTGTCCCAAACTAGTAGAACCCAGGCCTTTCCAGTGAGCTGAAAACTTTAGGAGTCTCTGCCTCTGTAAGATTCAAATCTGCTCCCACATAACCTTTAAGATGGAGACTCACTCCTGCCTTCTTGTTGCCCTCTTTCATGGTATTCCCCTGTAGGAGAATCAGCAGAGCCACCTCTACACAAACACTGGGGCTCACACAGCCACAAAGACATCTCCTGCAGGAGGATCTAACTGAGGACTGCCTGAGAGACCAAGGATTGCTGACACAGACAAAGCCAGCCAATCAGGAACTGCTGTTTAGAAGCTTTCTTGCGATGAATAGGGCGTGGATGGAGGGCATTAAAGGAGCTTGCAGCAGAGTCCAGATGAGTTTGCCGCAGCATTTCTCACCTGCTCCCGGAGTCTGTGTCATTGATTCCCTGACACCTCACCTCTAACCCCCAATGGCAGATAGGGTCAGGTAGTGGGCAGTCCAGGGCACAGGTAGCAGTCCCCATTGTCCTGCCCACGGTCCTGGGCCACTGCACTAAATGAATGACATATTCAGGGAACAGGCTGCCCACCGGTTAGAAAGTTGGTTCTCACAATATAACTCCAGGATTATTTAATAAATCAAAGAAAGTGTGTGTTCTAAATTTTTTGTGCTAATTTTTTAAAGTTTTTATTAAGTAATTATTTTTATACACTCCATAATTTATTCCCCACCTTGCCAACCCTTGTCTGCCCTCTGACTGTTCCACATCCCATACCTCCTCTCCTTCCCCTGTCACCATGTGGATGCTCCCACCCCCCATCCCACCTAACCTCTAAACTCTCTGGGGCCTCCAGTCTCTTGAGGGTTAGGTGCATCATCTCTGAATGAACACAGAGCCAGCAGTCCTCTACTGTATGTGCGTTGGGGACCTCCTATCAGCTGGTACATGCTGCCTGTTTAAATGGTGGTCTACAGTTTGAAATTAAGTTCTATGTGAACTCAATTAAAAAACTTGCTTGTTTATTTATTCACAATTCATTTGCTAGTAATTTTTCTGTGGTTTATGGAGGGCGGGAAGACAGGGTATGACAAAGCAAGTAAGATTTGGTTTGAAAATGGGTGCAACTAGTGGGTTAAGGGCTTTCTAATCAAGCATGAGGACCTGCGTCGAGATTACCCGGCACTTATGGAAAACAGTGTCAGATTAGGTGAGATTGGGTTGTATTGGCCTATGGATGACTGGAGAAAACAATGAAAATGAAGGGCATGAGCTAGAATTTGTCTTATGGGAAAGAGAGAAAGAAAGAAAGAAAGAAAGAAAGAAAGAAAGAAAGAAAGAAAGAAAGAAAGAAAGAAAGAAAGAAAGAAAGAAAGAAAGAAAGAAAGAAAGAAAGAAAGAAAAAAGAGAGAGAGAGAGAGGGGAGAGGGAGGGAGGGAGGGAGGAAGGGAGGGAGAGGGAGGGAGGGAGAGAGAGAGAGAGAGAGAGAGAGAGAGAGAGAGAGAGAGAGAGAAGAAAGTTGATTCTCATGGCCCCTTTCTTCAAACACTCACACAGACAGCTTCTGCCAAGCATCTGCTCTGTATCCTGCATATGAGGCAAAGATCCAGATGAGCATAGGACAGGGTGGGGCTGGTGGACGCTACGATGCTGTGTCAGACTAGTGATTGAGGAAATATTCCCTAAAACATCTCATCAAATCCCTCACTGGCAGTCAACCATGTGGTCTCCTGGAATCCCTTACCAGCAGTCAACCATGTGGTCTCTGGGGAAAGAACAATCCAGAAGGTAACAAGAGTAAATTTGGAGGATCAAGGTAGACACCCTGTCAGGGAATACATAGACAGAGATTATAGATGAGGTAAGAGGTAAGTACCCATCACTTGGGCAAGGCAAGAAACTTTTGTGTGAATAAGGTGTGGGGGGTGGGGGAGGGTGTTCAGATTTACAACCTCAGGCGCCAACCACCTTGGACTCTGAGACAGAGTCTCTTGCTGGCCTGGAACTGGGGCTCACCAAATAGATAGACTGGCTGGGCAGGCCATCCGGCTAGCCTCCCTTCTCTGCTTCCTTGGTGTTGAAGATACAAGTCTTTATTGCCAACCTGGCTTTTCATGTGCAGTCTAGACATCAAGCTCAGACCCTCAATCATATAAGGGAAGTGTGTCAGCAGCTGAACTGTCCCCTGGGGCCCATAAACATGATTTCTCTTTCTTGCCTAGGCAACCACCATGATGCCAGCTGCAAAGATGTGATCAGCCAAGAAGGTCACCTCCCCAGAGCTGAGCCGAGCCCAGCGTCCGGTCCTTGAAACTCCAGAACTGTGTTCTATATACATCTCTTTGGCTCAGTCATGCCTAGCTTCACATTGTTTTGTTATAGCAGCAGACAGTGAAATAATACAAGAATACCCAAGAGGAACCACATTGGCTGGCCAGGATCTAAGAGGAGATCCTCCCAGGAGGGAGCCAAGGGCTTCTGGGAATTTAGCAGAAACAGTAAGCTGACCTCGGGAGCTTTTCCTTCTAGTGGCTCTTCTATGATTTGTTTCTATGTTATTTACTAGTATATATTCAAGCATTTTCATTATGACACTTCCATATGTGTACATAACATACTTTAATCATGGTTCCTTCTCTATCGCTCTTTCTTCTCATTCCCTTTCTCTCCTTTTATCTGCCCCTTAGCTACTGAGCAAAGAAAGAGACCAGGGAACTAGAAAGGCAGGCTGAGGTTCCCTCCCTCCTGTCATCTTCCCTTTCCTTACCTCTGGTTTATTTGCATGTGATAAACCACAGCCACAGGAAGCAATTTCTCCATTGCAACAGAACAGGAACCAGCAAAGCATCCCAAGGCAGGAAACCTAGAGGGTTCCAGGAAAAGTGTGGAAGCAGAAAGGGAGCCTTGAAGCCATCCACGCAAATGTGATCCTCCAGACTGCTGCAGAAAGGCACCCAAGGCAAAACTATTTGCATGTGGCCTGGGAGGCCTGCATTCCTTCAAAAGTGAAAGGCAAAGATCTTAGGAGGCAGGAGAGGAGCAGGATGCCTGTCTTAAGGTAGTATCTTCTTAACAGAGCAGGGAAGCTGCACCCATCAAAGACTGTGGTCAGTCCCAAAGACTGTGTGTGCAACACACACACACACACACACACACACACACACACACACACCATTTAATACCAACTGAAGAGGAGGTTATGAATTTGAGAAGGGAACAAAGAAGGGAATATGGGAAGATATTGGAAGGGGAAAGCAGATGGTGGGGGAAGTGATATAAATATATTTACACATATATCTACATGTGAAATTATCAAAAAATATAATAAAAACATCTAAGTGAAAAGTGAGTCCATGTCTACCAACATACCCCACCCCCACCCCAAGCCTCTTGCCATGACCCAGTGGTCCCTGGAAAGAGGCTCACTAAATGAGGTGTCCTTTCAGGGTAGCAAGCAGGGACGGTGCAGGCCTGTACATGTCCTGAGGGCAGTGCCCTGAAGCCTCTCAGCCTGATGGATAGGGGAATGGGATGGTTGGAAGGCAAAGATTTCTGATAAGCATTCCCTTTACTCTTTAAGGATAGAAGAGGCTTGTTTGGTTTGGGTTCCTTGCAATGATTCATGTTGCTTTTTAATGACAGACACTCTAATTACAGTTCCTACAGATCTGTAAAAGGAGGGGACAGCCATCAGAGAGCATGGGCTCCCACTGTCAGCTTAGCCAGGCATCACAGTTTTCTCATTATATGAATTGAATTGTACCCCTCTTGCTCCCCAAAGAGACAGACTAAACTCCCCCAGACCTCAACAAGTGACCCTGTTTAGATCAGCATTTATAGCAGTAATCAAATCCAACATCATCAATATGACTTATTTGAACACTAGAAATAGGATGTCCGTGTTTGTTTGCTTAAATAGGGCTTGGTGGCACCTTAGCCAACAAAAACATTTGCCTTGGGAACAGGACCCAAGTTCGATTCCCCCAAACCCATTAGAAAGCCAGGTACACACGTTTGTAATTGGAGTACTGTGGAGGCAGAGACAGGCATATCCCTGGGCTCATAGCCAGTGAAGCCAGTTTAGCTGGTGAACTTAAGGACAGTCAGAGACCTTGTCTCAGAAGACAAGACGGGCGATTTGGTTATATGCAACCATAATCATATACGCAGGGGGATAAGACAGCAATATCACAAGTTCAGTTCTACAGGGCAACAGAGACCAGTCTAACTAATGTCTGAGAGAGTGCAGAGGGCAACCCGGGCAATGTAGCAAGACCTTGTCTCCAGATGGAAAATAAAGCAAGGCCACGGGTATAATTCAGTCCTCAGGGGTTCCCAGCATGCCTGCTGGGTCCCCAAAATCACTCTCCAGATGTACTGCAAAATACGTAAATTAATGAATGAATGAATGAATGAATTAATTAATTAATTAATTAAAATCAAAAGGCAAATATGAACAGCAGCCAACATACATGGCAGAAACTGGTGCAGGGACAGGTAGGAAAATCAGGGACACTTGAGTCTTCCAGTAGATAGGACAGGGACCTGGGATGTAATCTCCCTCGTGGCCACAAAAGAAACCAGTCCTGCCGACACTTGGCTTGAGACCAGCAGTCTCCAGAACTGGGAGAGAATACATTGCTGTCCTACAAGACCCCAGGAAATATCTGCTCACAATGAAAGGCAGGTCTTCAGCAAATCAGTTTCCTGGTCTCTCCGGATGTGCCCTTGAATTGTTCAGAGTTGAAGCCATGAACCGTTTCTGTGTGGACTGTTTCCTTAGCACTGTTCTTGAGGAAGGCTGTGGTGGTAGCCTCTTCCTATATTCCCACTGCCTTCTTCATATCAGGCAACAGAGACTTTGCACATGTTATCTCATTTTAGCCTCCTGCAAGAAGAGTAATTTACTGCCTCCCCAGCTTCTAGGTAAGGTGGCAGTTATAGCATGTGCATGAACCATGTATCAGAGCTGATACATCTGAGCCTAAGAAGACTTTTAAGTGAGTTAGTTCCCAGAGCAAAGGCTCTGAGGAGAGAAGCGGATGGGTGGGGAACTTGGTCAGTGAAAGACCCATACAGCTTTTAAAAAGCTATTTACTTATTTTTAACACTGCTTCATACTGATCTGTGGCTGAGTGCGGACCAGCGGTCCACTGTCTATAAGCAGTGTTTCAAACTACAGAGGACTGAAGGACTGTCCCTGCCACATGTTGCTTCATTGCCGAGCTGGAGAATGAAGTGGAGAGCTGGGTCATATCTTCTGACACCTGAATTCCCTCCTACTCTGCCACACTCTGGGCTCCCTAGGTAATATACATCCAATTATACTGACTATTAATGACTGAATGTGTGGCCCAGCCCAAAACTACATTTTCTCTATTGGATCTAAATTACTGCTCTATCAACCCTTAGGCAGATTTTTATAGATCCCATCTTATTGTCACACTCAGAGAGCATTAGTGCACATTGCTAATGAGCATAAGGTTATCTAGAGGAGCTGGTTCCATCCCATCTTGTAATAGACCCAGGAGGATCCCTTTACCTTCTGATTGAGCCTAGAAAGGAGCCTTAGGACTTAAGGGTGTGTGTTAAATTCACCTACAGAACTTATTAAAATCCAGGCCCCTGAGAACCAGAGACACCAGAGGTGAGACCCAAGAAGTCACATTTTTGATAAGTTCTCAGTGATGTAGCTACTTCCACACTCAACTTCTTAGAGACATCTCTCCCCCACCTCTGACTCTCCAATCCAGAAACTCTTCCCACATCCAGACCCACTGCCCTCCTGGAGGTACTGCTGCCACTGTTGAATTGAAGAGCTAGGCAAGATGGAGGCCAAGGAGAGGTAAGAAGACCCCCATGGGATCCCAGATGACCGAACATCTGGTGTACAAATTGTCTACCATTCTGAAAAGGGCCCCCTCTCACATGGAATGTGGGCTTTGGAATGACATTTGCAAAATGGAGCCAGTGCCACACAGACCCCACTTCCTTCAGCTGGCCTCCCATCTCTGTTCCAGCCATCCTGGTTTTTGGTTTCTATCTTTAAAGCTCCCACTGGCTGCAGAGACAACTAGTATCTATAAGGCATCTCAAGAATAAACCAGGCTGGAAGGATAGTTTGTTGGATGAAGTGTGGACTGTTCTAAGATGAGGCTGAAGCGAAATGGAAAAGCCTTCTTTATGTCAAAAAAGAAGGAAATGAACTCAAGGGACAGAACATACATTTCCAAAGCCATAAAGCAAGGCAGGGCAGGCTCACAGTGGCGTGGACTTTCTGGTCCTCCCAGTGTGTGCCATCTTCTAAGATCACAGGTGAGGAGGACAGATTGAAGTATTTCACTAGAGGAGAAATATTTGAACTGTCAACCTGAATGGAAATTAACAAAGAATAGCTGTTACACACACACACACACACACACACACACACACACACACACACACACATTGTTATACATGCATGCACATACACATTCACACATATGTGCACACACACATATACACCCATTCTAAATGGATCACAAAAGCCAATGCTACAAACAGGGAAGTATAAAACACATTGTTTTTACAGCAACACTAGTCATTTCCAACCACACAGGATAAACAACTCAAGTGTCTGCCAAGAGGAGGCTATTGAAATTCTCAGCTAAAAAGTGAAGGGACCAGGAGGCCCAGAACTGATACCTGCATTTTCTCTCCCAAGTCAACATGTCCTGGTCAGCTCACCAGGACCTTACAGCTCCAGAACAGCTGAGTAATTTCTCATGCATGGTTAGCGCTAATAACTTAGAGCCCCGTTGTCAGAGCCTACCCAATAGGGTAGGCATGGATGTGAGGATAGGGGTCTGTCTGCTTTTGCTGAGTTTAAAATGTATTATTGGATGGAATTCTTGAGCTGGTTGATGTTCAAATGACACCTGACATACTCAGGATCCAAATGGTGCAGGAGCTAGCAGACGGTAAGTGGGGGGACACATGGGATTTCAGAAGCCTTCACTACCATGACAAAGCTCCCACTGAGCAGGGGAGAGAAAAAAAGACCTGAAGAGAGGATGGAGAGAAATGCAGGGATTTCACTTTCCTGATCAGGGCAAGTAGGGGATGGAGAAAGAAGAGAGGAGAGCCAGCCAGGCTGGGCCTATGATCATTGTCATCACGGTCAAGGGTCACTGTGAGGCTGGCTGGTTCCATCTGAGCAGAGGACCTGAGTCCTTTGTGTAGAGAATGGAGGATGACTTTATGGAGTAGGTTCCTTCATTCAACTTCCATGTGCTTCCTGAGGCATCAGATTCATGCTGCCAGGAATGCATAGCAAGCATGTTGACCTACTGAGACAACTCTACAGCACCCGCTGGTCTGTAATGTTTAAAGAGCACCCAAGTGCTCCCATGTGCAATCAGAACAGAAACCCACTATGTTAGATATTTGCCCAAAGTGGAAATCTCTGTAGATCAGGCCCACCTTGAGCCAGAGATTCACCTGCTTCTGCCCCCCTCACCTCATCCCCGAGTGCTGGGATTAAAGGCATGAACCACCACTGCCTGCAAGTGGGGTATTCTCAACCATAGCAGAAGAGCTGGCTCAGTTAGTCTGGAGTGGATCAGAGAATAAAATCTGTGTTTCTCTCCATTTCCTAGAATTGTTTGTTGGGTTGATTGGTTGATTGGTTGGTTGGTTGTTTTGTTGATAAGTTTGTTGGATTGGTTCTTTGACACATGGGTTTTCATGAAGTTTAGGTTAGTTTTGAGCTCCATATACAGCTGGGGATAGCCTTGAACTCCTGATTCTTTCCTTCCAGAATGTTTACATCTAGGATTAAAAGTCTGCAACTACCACACAGAGCTTGAAGAATCTGATGCTCTAACAGGTCTCCAGGCCTTTCTATGGGTATCACCAGCCTTGCCCCAAACCACACAGGCCATCATGGAAGATGGAATTTGAGCTTATCTGCCTCTAAATGTGCCACAATAGCTATAAATACCTCTCCTGAGAAATTTATCAGACAAAATGGAGAGACTGGCATAAGGCTGGACTCAGCTGTTCCAGCTTGTACTCTGGGTACCAGAAACATCAGCATTCCATGGGAGCACATCAGAGACAGAGATGCTAAGCCCTTCCCAGAGTCAGGACCAGAATCTGCATCTGCACAGACTGCAGGGAGGTCCTGTGAATATGACTATCAAGTGGTACTGTTCTAAGACCATTGAACTGTGACACCTGCCACACCCACCAAGGCCACACAGCTCAGCTGGGTCTCCCCAACCCATGCCAAATAATGGTGGGGTGAAGCAAGGTGTTCAGAGGAAGGGACTAGAATGTGATGACAATAATGACAAAGACAAAAGAAGCCAATCAGAGAGACAGAGGAATAAGATACAGGGGCCAACCACGTGTCAAAGAGGACAAGTCTGCAAAATGAGACTGGAGATGGATAGAGAATGTTCAGGATTTGTCCTACAACTTCACTCAGAGATAGGATGAGCAGATGTTCCTCGGGTCTTCTGTGGATGGATTTCAACAATCAGCCCCTCTGAAAGTCCTCCTTCTGGTCTACCCTCTGTACATCATAGATGTGGGAGACAGAACAGATGGGCCATGGAGTTGAGGCTATATGTGCTCAGCTGTAGGATTCTCTCTGTTACCATATGCCCACCCCCCCAACCCAAATGCTGGAGAAGATGCTGGTAACACCTTACCTCATAAATATTTTGCAAAGGCTGAATGAGACATAACCTTGAACATCGTAGGTCAGGTGTCTGGCTCATAGTAAACAGTCAATTTCTTGGGAGAATCTCCATCCCCTAGCTTTGGTTCAGTGAATCAATCTCTCTAATTGCTGCTTTGGAAAAGAGCATCCTGTTATTCCATGATTGGGAGCAGAGAAATGCTGTGGGAAATCAGACACAAAATGGAGATACACAGGAGAGAAAGCCCAGCAATGACTTTGGTTGCAGGGTGCTCACAGACAGACTTCCAAAATGCACACACATTGATGTTTCCCACAACTGGTGGCAATATCCCAGAGGTGCCCAGCTGACCTCAGAACCTTGTGGCTATGCCTTTAACCCAAAAGCCTATCACCATGCCAATCCCTGCCCTCTGAACTGACTGCCCCAAGACCTACATTTGTACACCACAGACCCTGAACCGCTCCCCCCTCCCGGGACAGGAAATAGTCTCTGTTTCATTTCCTACCCCTAAATAATACCCTACAAAGAGTGCTCGCTTCAGTTACATTATCTTGATTTGGAGTTGCTTCATGAGCAAAGGATAGGCTTAGGGAGGAGAGAAGCAAGGGCCAAGAACCCTGCAAAAGTCTCTAGTGCCCTGGGATAGGATTAACATAGAGAACCTGGCCATTTTATAGAAAGCAAAATACAGATTCAATGTAATCCCCATCAAAAATCCACCTCATTTTTTTTTACAGACCTTGAAAAATTAATTCTCAACTTCATATGAAAAAACAAAAAATCTCATGATAGGCAAAACTGTCCTGAAACGTAAAAGAACATTGGGAGAAATCAGTCTCTTCTATCAATCAGTACTACAGAGTAATAGTAATAAAAAAAAAAAAAACTGCTTGGTATCGGTACAGAAAAGCATTGAACAGTGGAATTGAATGGAGAATCCAGAAATAAACCCGTAAATCTATGGACACCTGAAATTCGATAAAGAAGCCAAAATCACACAATGGAAAAAATGAAAGCTTCCTCAAATGGTGCTGGACTAACTGGATGTCTACATTCAGAGGAATAAAAATAGATCCATACTTATCACTGTGCACAAAACTAAAGTTCAAGGGCATCAAGATCCTCAATATGAAACCGGATGCACTAAATCTCATGGAAGAGAAGGTGGGAAATACCCTTGAATGCATTGCTACACGAGACACACCCCTGAACAAAAAAACCAACGGTTCAGGCTCTAAGATCAACAACTGAGAAAAGGGACATCATGAAACTGACAAGCTTTTGTAACACAGAGGACACTTTCAATAGGACAAATCAACAGCGTGTGGATTGGGAAAAGATCTTCACTAAGCCTACATCTGACACAGTGCTGATATCAAAAATTTACAAAAAACTCAAGAAGTTAGACACCAACAATCCAAAGAATTCAACAAAAAAATTGGTGTAGGGTGCAGAACTGAACAGATTTTCTCACAAAAAATACCTAAAGAAATACTCAAGTTCCGTAATCATCAGAAAAAAGAAAATCAAAACACCCTGAGGTTCCATTTTACGCCCACTGAGCAGCTAAGATCAAAAGCTGCAGGGATGGCACACACTACAGCGGATGTGGAGCAACGGGAACACTGCTCCACTGCTGGTGGGAGTTTAGGCCCTGAAACACAAAGGTTATAATATCACACACTGACTTTGTTTCACAATATTTTTAAAAGAAGTGTGTGTGTGTGTGTGTGTGTGTGAATGTATTTTGTCCATAGGACAATAATACAATCTGCATGAGTTGATGCTCTCCTTCCAACATATAGCTCTAAGGAATCAAACTCAGGTTATCTGAATGTTAGAGACTCAATAATACGTCGTGCAAACGTCCCCTTGTGTTGTCCTTTAGGGAGTAATTTGTCCCTGTGACCACTCCTGACCCCCCTCAATTCTGGACTACACTAAAATTAGTCACAACTAGAGTGTGTTCCCTTCTCCAGGGAGTCAGTGTAGTGGGTGTGGCCGACCCCTCCCTATGGAGACGCTACATCTTCTATGAACACGAATCACAGCCATAGCCAGGGTGAACATGGACGGCAAGGAAGAGAGGTGTGGTGAACGTGCTGTGTGAACAAACCCTGTGCTTGAGCAGTGAGGGCGGCTGAGAGACAGGTTCAAACCTATTATTATTACTATTATTATCAATATTATTATTATTAAATGCATTATTATTACTATGTCGATATTATTACTGTTATTATTAACTATATTATTATGATCATTAATTATATTATTACTTTTATTATTAACTACCTTATTATTGTTGTTATTATTAAGTCAGTTATCAGTTATCCATGTTGGAGGCTCAGCCCATCTGGGCTGACAGAGGCCCTCTCCAGCCTCCCAAGGGGCCTAGCTCTGCAGGCTGTGCAGACAGCGCCATGTTTCCAGCTGTGGTCAGCCATCTCCCATGCTGTGGTGGGCTTGGGTCATTTGTGTCTCTGTAAGTCAGTCCACTCACACTCCTGTCAGCAACCTCTGCTCACTGACATTCCTGTAACTCCAGTAAAGAAAGTTGGACTTTGATGATATCCTTACTTTAACCTAATGTTGGTTCTCTATTTAAGGTGAGTCAATGTTTTCCCCAAGGAACAGTGTCACATAACAGTAGGATAGAAGAGAAGGAATTGGAGGTCACTGACTCAGGCAGGAGTGGCACATGCCTTTAATAATAGCACTTGGGAGGCAGAGGCAGGTGGATTTTTGAGTTCGAGGCCAGCCTGGTCTACAGTGTGAGTTTGAGGACAGCCCTGGCTACACAGAGAAACCCTGTCTCAAAAAACAAACAAGCAAAACAAAACAAAAAACCCACAAACAAACAAAAAACAAAGTAAAAAGAAAGAAAAAAGAAAGAAAAAAGGAAAGAAGGAAGGAAGGAAGGAAGGGAGGAAGGGAGGAAGAAAGAAAGAAAGAAAAACAATCAACATGGGATTCAGCCTCTGCCTGCTGATAGCACAGGGGAACTTGACTTGACTGACAGGTCACAGTCAGACAGGGGAACTTGACTTGACTGACAGGTCACAGTCAGACAGGGGAACTTGACTTGACTGACAGGTCACAGTCAGACAGGGGAACTTGACTTGACTGACAGGTCACAGTCAGACAGGGGAACTTGACTTGACTGACAGGTCACAGTCAGACAGGGGAACTTGGCTTGACTGACAGGTCACACTCAGTTGTGAACCAGGATCACACAACACAAAGCTCAGGTGCTGGACATTGGGAAGGTGGGAGAGGTGATTTCCTGGAGACACGGTGCCCACTGCTGCAGCAGTCACTGGCCTGCATCTTGCAGGCAGAGCTGCAGATCTCTGCAAATGAACCATTCTGGTTTAGGACTCTATCACTGGCTCCTGCTCCCCTATTGATATGGAAAGGTCTGAGAGTGCAGTGACCATGGACTTATCCCAGACCAGAAGCCCGGGGTAAACCTCAGACTGTGCTAGTGAGAAGCCATCGGGCCGCCATGTTTGGGTTCTTGTTGCCAGACCAACTGCTCGCCAGGGAAATAACCGGGAGGCCTTCTTAAGAAGTGTGGGTAGGCACCACGCCTTGAGGGTCAGCAGCATTGAGGGCCAAGCATCGGAAGCATGGGTCCAGACAGAATTCCACTGCAGCCACCCTGGCAGTCTGATCCTGTCAGCAAAACTAAAGCACCCAGAAACACAATCACAAACCCAGTTTGAAACCGGTGTAGGATTTCCACCAGGCATTGTTGACATCTGAGCAGAAGTTTGCTCGGCTGCAGGTAGCAAGCTCTTGCAAACAGGGATGCTCAGAAAGGACTCTGGCCATCAGAAGTTAACTCAAAGCACAGCGCTGGCGCTTGACTGCCCTCTACTGTGAAGAAGCCACTGGCCTGCAGTTCTGAGCTGAGAAGAGCTTATGCTTCTGGACAGACTCCTTCATTGGCCAGACTCCCTTTGTGGGATCCAGAGTGTGGACAAGAAAGCTGGCAACTATGGTACTGTCCCGGATCAAAAACCTGGCCCCAAACCCTGGGTGTGTGAGTGAGAAGCCATTGGTTAGTGTCTTCTGTCATCTTGCACACTGGACAAGTGCACACCAGGGACATATGCATGGGACAACTGCAGAAGGGAAGGGGTGCAGGAGAAAGACAGCTCAGAGAGCAAAGCTTTAGGGCTCTGGACTGTGCTGTCCTGAAGAACAAACAAACAAACAAATAAAATATCCAAAACAAAACAAAACAAAAATGACAGGTGGTGCTGGCTCACGCCTTTAATCCCAAGCACTTGGAAGGCAGAGGCAGGCAGATTTCTGAGTTTGAGGCCAGCCTGATCTACAGAGTGAGTTCCAGGATAGCCAGGGCTATACAGAGAAACCCAGTCTCAAACAAACAAACAAACAAAAAAACAAAAACAAAAGAAGGAAAACCAAAACCATACCAAACAATAACAATAACAATAACAAAAATAAAAACACCCTTCACAAGAAAGGAATGCAGCTTCAATTGTGATTCTGGCAGATACCAATCTTGTAAGCCTCCAGAGGTGGGGTGGGGTGGGGTGAGGCAGATGCTTTGATACACTTGTAGGGCCAAAAGCATGTCTTTACCAACGACAGCTTCACCATTCTTCTAGTAAATGGAAAGAAACTGGATGGATTTTCAGGGTTTAGAAATGACAAGGAACTGATCGGACAGAAACAATCAGAAAACACGGGGTCTGCAGCACATCTACTGCATACTCATAGCTGAGCGCCAAGCTTTTCTGCCAGCATTTAGTAATGTGCCCTGGGTTCGAATCCAATTCCACCTCATCCTGCCAGGAAGAATCCGATCTGGTTAACAAGACAAAAGCACCAAAACAAAATCCCCCACTAGGTTGGAAATGACCTTCAGACTTTCAGCCAGGGCCTGCTGACAGCCAAGAAGAACTTGGTTCTGTGGAAAAGTCATAGTTATTTGCACCCTGAGAATGCAAAGGGTGGGCGCTCACCATTGGCATTCCTCTCTTGGGGGAAGAGCTGCCCCACGGCGACCCCTGCTGTGAAGAAGTGGCAGTGCATGGAGCTCAGAGTCAGAGCTGGGGATCTTGGGAGCTTTGGAGCTTCTGGCTCCTTCCTTGGTCCCTGCTCCAGCTGTGGCCTCTACGAGTCTGGACAAGCAGACAGGGGGCTAACTATGGACTTGCCCAGGATTGCGCAATTTGCACAGCCATACACCGCGCAGGGGTAGAGGACTGAGGACCCCGTGCAACTGAATTCAGGGGCATTTAAAGGGGAAAAATCACAAGAGAAGGGTTGGAGACACAATTCACAAGGCAAGGGGTGGAGGACAAAACATGCACGGAATGGGGAAGTCCAGAATGAGGAAGTAAGGAAGGTTAGAGATTATCTGGAGCAAATGTCCTCGGGGCACTGTATTGTTAAACTTTGGAACTAGAACTTGGTGGGCCATCTTTCTCAAGCTGAAAGCAGAAAAACAAGTTACTCTGTGCTGGGCTAGTTGTTTAGAGGTCTAAAAACATTGAGTTGTGGGTCTCTCACCCTGACACAGCCCACTGGCTTCTACTTGTTAACAGACAAGAGGTCTGGGCTCCCACCCCATGCCCGCACAACATCACTTTCTCTCTTCCGTGTGTAGTGAGGGGGTCCACAATAAGAACTCACAACTGGACTTGCATGCACCCTGCTTCCTTGATGAAATGAACATATATAAACCAACATATATAAAAGAACAATAATCATGACATAGTTAATAAGTATAATGTAGTTATTAATAATAATGATGATGATAAGAAGAAAATAATAACTAAGCTAATAATATAGTGGTGTTAATCAGTTCCAAGTGGTATTTTGTCGTCGGTTTCATGCCAGAATTTTGCCAAATATAGTTAATAAAAACAATAATAATAATGATATTACTGATAACAAATAGAAACATAGTTAATAATAAAAATAATAATGATGGCATAGTGCCAGACTGTGGTGGCGCATGTCTGTAAACCCAGCACACTGGGAGGCAGAGGCAGGTGGATTTCTGGACTGGGAGGAGAAGAGAATTAAATTTACAAATGTTTCTAGGATGTCAACTCTGCTTGGCAGGCTCTGTCTCCTCTGGTTACATTTAGGGAAAATCATAAGAGGTGATTGGATTCTACACTGAGAAATGCGACCTTGGGAAATTTGCCCATCAGCATCTATTATAAATGACTGTATCAGTCACCAGGAAAGCAGCTCCTGAATTTGGAGTCCCAGGGTGGTTTTCGTTTTGTCTGCACTTTACAGTAAGCCTTCTCTAACAACTACACAACTAGGACAGATTGTCTGACGTGATGAGGACCAAACCAACTCAAAAGGTTCCCCAGAGCAGGAATGAGAATTAAAATGAAACAAGGCTCCAAATCCATAATAACTCTCTATGGAGGAGTAGGCAGGCCAGCCCTCAATGTCTTCTTAAGTTCCATAGCCTCACTAACCTTCCATAAATCTCAAGTTTGAATTATATTTTGAACAACATCTGGAAAAATCTGTTAGTCATGCAGTTCCAGCCTGTAACTCCCTGGGAGGAATTTGCAAGACAAAGCAGTGCCTCACAAACCTCACTAGGCCTTGCTGAGGTATGCATTAATTAAGATGTAAATGTGAGTTTCTTAATCTGAGCCTATTGTCTGAGGTCAGGGCAAATGATTACACCTCCAGCTGTGAGGAAATACTTCAGGAGAGCAGTTCTACTCTCTATTTCTTTAATTTTTTGGACAATATTTCCTAAAATTATTAATTCCCAATACTTAAAATACTTATCACACGTCTGTGCTGAGAAAGAATTACTTTTACTTGTAGAACCCTACAAGGGAGCAGTCATAGCCAGATCTTGATTGTATGAGGATCGGATTTCTGCACAGAGATGAATATAAGTCTGTTTTTGCTTTGTATGGCTGTATGGAAGGCTATAATAGCATTCTCATAAGCCAACTGTGTAACAAAAGGAACCCCTGCTTGAGGGACTCTGAAAATTCTTCCAGCAGCATTTAGTAGTCAATCAATAAATTCCATGAAACAGTTCATTAGGAGCCTATTTGATACCAAATAATTTCCCACTGAGATCAACTTTCCACACATGGGGTGGTTAAATTTTGCTTATACTACTGCATCCAATAAAGCTTGTGTAAAAGGGGCAGCATCCCATACTGGCCACAGCTGTTTGTAACTTTTATAACTCTGATAACCATCCTAATTACAAAATATTGGTAAATTAAGAATCGTGAGCCTGTGATCAACCTGCAAACTACTTTCGATGGACCACTGATAGATTAACCATAATTTTGAAGGTTTTATTTTTGTGCAATACAAGAGCATAACCATAAGTTTGGAAGGCAAAACACAATTTTAAAAAATCCATTCCCTTTAAAATCAACACCAAAAGCATTAAGCTCCCATACAACGTTTGGTTGCCAATACCTGCTCACAATGGTGCTGCCTTTAATACCTCACCAAAGAGTAATTGCCCTAAATCCTTCGTTTTATAAGTCTGGATTCTACAATAAGAATTGCATAAAATATTACCCAATTTAGAAGTAACTTAGAAACCTGTTTCCCTGCATTGGCTCATGCCACATGTTCTCAATTACTCTGAGTTAAAAGTATTAAGCCAACTTTCTTTTACCAATGTTGTAACTTATAAAAGGGACACCTGTAAGTTGCAGCTCTTATAACACAAGAACTTAAAATGATAAGACGAGTATGACATTGCAGACCCCAGACCAACTCCATGGTGTTTGAAACAATATAGACATATTGTCCAAGAATCCTTAAGTGATTTTGACCAGGGGATTTCACAAGTCATTTCTCTTATTGGTCATCAGCAGTAGTTCCGTAGTCAGCATTTCATTTCTGTCTTTACATGCTTCACTTTGGGGAGGGCTGCTTGGGATGATGGTCATCCAACAGCATTTGTAAGTACAAGAACACAAGTGATCTTCAACAGATAGAAGACATACAGAATGGACAGAACACCATGAATTAATTCCAAAGAGAAAAGACATGCCTGGCACCCAGTATGTCACCAAAGATTTTGGTCCAGGAGAGAGATGCCTGCTCTAAAGGTCACATCTCTTGCATCTCTGTGGGGCAGTGGAGATCTAATCAGCAGCTGTTTCCTCTGCCTTCCTACTTGTGCTTCAAGCCACCACAGGAAATGTCTTTTTAGGCTTATTCCCTACTACATAGAAAGGTCCTTCTCCTTAGAGGTCTCCAGCCCATGGTTTCCAAAGTCAGGAGAACAATGTCACAGTTCACATCAACTCAGGGTCTGTGGAGACGCCCATATCTCCATCCTGGTCACTCTATACCTATGAGTAAATTAAAATTCTATGCTGGGGAGAACATGGTCAACAGACTGACCAATTCACCCCCACTGAAAGACAAATTGCTATTATTAAGAGATCTACTTACCATAAGGCATAAGGCATGGCTTCTGTAAGACTTTCCCACCACAAATGTATATATATATTTATCTCCATTTTCATCCTTTGAGACTTACGACCCTGTCACTGAAGAATGACCCTTTGTTAGAGGGAACTGATGTACTTAGGAAATAATTTCAGGAATATCTTTTCTGCGTAAAACTTCCATCTACCTAATAGATGAGACTTTCAGTCTCCTGTCCCTATTTAATTGTCTAAAGTGTAACGTGGGGCGTGAAACTAAAAGCATTAGCCAGAGCTGAATGCATGCTGTCACTAAAGATATTTTTGCTGAGCCATGGTGGTGCACGCCTTTAATCCCAGTAAATTCCCAGCCTGTATTAACGCATATATGTGAAAGAAAACACACCAGATTGCGGGGGTGCAAAATTTGGGTAGGTTAGCTTGAGCCAGTGAATATTGAATTACCAATTAGGGGATTCTCCTGTAGAGATATGTGGAATGTTCAATGATATAGTTAAGTCAGCAAACAAATTTGTGAGACAAAACTTTCCCTGTGCTGGGATTGTTCCCAGTAACATTGCCTATAGGGACAAAGTCAAAAACTATCTTTTTACTGTCATGCCCTCTACCAACAAATGTCTGCTCTTTTTAAATGTTAATATATCTATGTGTCTTTTTCAAACATGTTTATCTTTTTAAAAAGTCAATGGTTCCTATTGCTTTTTGAATTTCATTTTTTCTACATGTAAATGCTCTAATCATTATTTGTTTCTATTCTCCATAGTTTCCTCATATTTAAGAATTTCGTTCTTTTATCTCAGAGGCTTTGGTATTTAATATTTGTTTCTGGTTAGAGCAATGTCATCCGTAGCTGAGACTTGGCTTATTATTTGCAATTAAGACTTGCTTTTAAGACGTAATCCTGCCTCTGCTGCACTGTGCCTTCAAGATAGTCACAAACCTCCTCTGAGGCTGGGCCCTACTGCTCAGTGTGAATGGAAAGACATTAGTGAATGAGTGTCCCCTAATCTCCATGGCTTTTTTTTTTTTGTGGGAATTACAATAACTCAGAGCTATGAGTCTCCTTAGCACTGTTTTCATTGTTTATCAGAGGTTTGGGTATGTTGTGCCTTCATTTTCATTAAATTCTAAAAAGTCTTTAATTTTTTTAATTTATTCTTTCCTTGACCAAGTTATCATTGAGTAGGGTGTTGTTCACTTTCCATGTTTGTGTGGGCTTTTTGTTTTTTCAAACCCAGCCTAAGTCTTTGGTAATATCATACATAGGATGCATGGGGTTATCTTCAACCTTCTTGTATCTATTAAGACCTGTTTTGTGACTGATCATTTAGTCAAATTTAGAGAAGGCACCATGAGGTGCTGAGAATAAGGTATATTCTTTTGCTTTAGGATGAGATATTCTACAAATATTGATACATTTAGTTCATACATTCTGTTAGTTTCACTGTGTCTCTATTTAGTTTCTGTTTCTATGATCAGTCCATTTCTAAGACTGGGGTGTTGAAGTCTCCCATTATTATTGTGAGGTGCAATGTGTGTTTTGAGCTTTAGTAAAGTTTCTTTTGTGAATGTGGGATCCCTTGCATTTGGAGCATAGATGTTCAGAATTGAGAGTTCATCTTGGTAGATTGTTCCTTTGATGACTGTGTAGGGTCCTTCCTTATCTTTTTTGATAACTTTTAGTTGAAAGTCAATTTTATTCATTATTAGAATGTCTACTCCAGCTTGTTTCTTGGGACCATTTGCTTGGAAATTATTTTGCAACCTTTTACTCTGAGGCGGTGCCTGTATTTGTCACTGAGATGCATTTCCTGTGTGTAGCAAAATGCTGGGTCCTGTTTGCATATCCAGTCTATTAGTGTGTCTTTTTATTGGCCATTGATGTTAAGAGATATTTAGGAATAGTAATTGTTGCTTCATGTTATTTTTATGTTTGTATGTTTATCTTATTTTGGGTTTTTTGATAGACAATTACATTATTGCTTTTTCTAGGGAGTTTCCCTCCTTATTAGGCATTTTCGATTTATTATCATTTTTAGGGCTATGCTTGTGCAAAGATACTATGTACATTTGCTTTTGTCACAGAATATCTTGTTTCCTCCATTTATAGTACCTGAGAGTTTTGCTGGGTAAAGTAGCCTGGGCTGGCATTTGTGTTCTGTTAGGGTCTGTATGACATCTGCCCAGAATATTCTGTCTTTCACAGTTCCTGATGTGAAGTCTAGTGTAATTCTGGTAGGCTCACCATTATATATTACTTGAGCATTTTCCCTTACTGCTTTAAATATTCTTTCTTTGAATTGTGCATTTTGTCCTTTGATTATTATGTGACAGGGGGGATTTCTTTTCTAGTCCAGTGTATTTGGAGTTCTGTAGACTTCTTGTATCTTTTTGGGCATCTCTTTTTTTAGGTTAGGGAAGTTTTTTATTTTTTCTTTCTGTAATTTTGTTGATGATGTTTACTGGCCCTTTAGGTTGGGAAATTTTGCTCTCTTCTGTAAGTATTATTCTTAGATTTGGTTTTCTCATTGTTCCCTGTATTTCCTGGATGTTTTTGGTTAAGAACTTTTTGCATTTTTCATTTTCTGTGACTTTTGAGTCAATGTTTTCCATGGTATCTTCTACACATGAGATTCTTTCATCTCTTTCTTGCATTCTGTTGATGTTTGCATCTATGACTTCTGATCTCTTTCCTAGGTTTTCTATTTCCAGGGCTGTCTCCCTGTATGACTTCTTTATTGTATCTATGTGCATCTGTAGATCCTGGATGGTTTTGTTCAATTCCTTCTCTTTTTAGTTGTCTTTTTTCTGAAATTCTTTAAGTGATTTTTGTGTTTCCTCTTTAAGGGATCTTGACTCTTTTCCTCTGTTCTGTATTTATTTAAGGGAGTTATTTATGCCGTTCTTAAAGTCCTCTATCATCATCATGAGATATGATTTAAATTAGATTCTTGCTTTTCTGATGTGTTGGTGTATCCAGGGCTTGCTATAGTGGGAGTTCTAGATTTTGATGATATCAATTTGCTTTGGGTTCTGTTGCTTATGTTCTTCCCCCTTGTGTCCTGCTCTCTGCTTATCTCTGGTGTTAGCCGATCTGTGTCTGACTGAGGCTTGGCTCTCCTGCAAGGTTATGTGTCAGTAACTCCTAAGAAACCATTTCTCCCAGGAGGAGTTTTGGTATGGATATCATTGGCACATAGTCAGCTAGATCCTAGGTGCAGACAGAATCCAGTAGGATCCTGTTCCCAGCTGCTCCTTGGTTCCTGGGTTCTGATGGCTCTCCATGGATCTCTCTTGGGCCTGGAATTAGAGCAGAAGTAGAGTTCTGACCTGTGCTTAGAGGTGTGATGTTACTCCTGGGAGATCAGCTCTCTTAGCACAAAATTTGGATGTGAAGTACTGTGGCAGGGGATCAGCACTGGGTGCAGGCGGAGAATGGAAGGATCATGTCCCAGGCTGCTCCTCAGTTATTTTGATCTGAGTGCTCTGTGGGGGTCCCTTTGAGCAGAAGTGGTATTCTTACCTCTACTCACAGGCTTGTCAGCACTCCTTGGAGACCCGCTCTCTCACTGCAGTATTTGGGTATGGAGACCTGTGGCACAGGATCAGCTCTCACACTTAGTGTTTTGATTATTACTGGTCAAGAAAATTTTACTTTTTGGTTGAAATTATTTGGGGAATCTATATGTTTCTTATATATTTATGGCCATTTTTTAATTGAAAAATGATTTTTAAATGATTTTATTGAAGTTTTTTTCTAGTACTTTGAGCTATGTGTTGGAGGGTTGAGGCATGCTTTTGGAGACAGAGTGGAAAAGGAATGGGATGGGGAATTTTGGTATGGTGGGCCAAGAGAGAAGTAACAAGTGTAATGAAAAAAAATGAAAGAAATTAAAAGATAAATAAATAAATAAATAAATAAATAAGACTGAAAGATCTCCCGTGTTCATGAAAACATAGACTTAACAAAAAATGCAGATGTCAGATGAACAGCTGTGCTGTGCTATTCTATCCTTAGAATATGGTTGGTTTTGACTCTAAGGAGGCTGGTTCCAAGGATGTCCACAGCTGTGCCTAAATTCAGAACAGAAGGAGTCCATTTTAACTAGCCCTGACTGTGATCCATCTCAGGGCTAAGTCAGCACTACAGAGAATTTCTTTTTAGTGTCATTTTTATTCTATGTGCATGGATGTGTTGTCTGTGTATATCTGTGTGCAGTACCTGCAAAGCCAAAGGAGCACCAGATCCCTTGGGACTGTATTTACAGGGCTTGATTACCTACTAAGTAGTTTCTGGGAATGAAAGTTGTCTTTTCTCTTTCAGTTCACCATGTTCTTCACTAGCATGCTGCCTGTTGACCTGTGCTTTTATTGAAATATTATTTGACCTTTTAATTAAAGTATATTTTTTATGCCTTGACCTCTCTCAATGTCATCCCTTCTTCCCTTCCAAGTCATTCATTTTACGTATGTATTAGAAAGCTTGTACAAATATAAGAATAAAATATGCTGCATACATTTCTGTTGGTTGTGTGTATATGATCCTGGGATGAACACTTACATGAACACTTGCATCAGATATGCAATTTGAAAGCTCTCTCTGCCTCAGGCTAATTCTTACACTTCTAAGATATTTGCTGTGTTTCTATTTTCATGGTCAACCCATGTCCCTCTGTAATCATAAACCAAATTAATTTCATTCAGTAGTTACCTTAGACATTATATTTTATCATTACAACATAAAATGCACTAGTACAAGCCATAAATTCTTCCACCTGCAAAAGTTCTTTCATGTAGCATAAGAAAATTGTGAAAACTAAAAAGGTTTCCTTCCTGTTGTATTCATGTGTCTTTTATTGATACATTTTTAGAAGTACAAATAAAATCGAGGGACATCATAACATTTGAAGGATATCTTGTCACTTGTCACAGTTTTTTTTTTACAAAAAATTAATCTTGAGTAAACAATGTAAGTGTGTTGTTTCAGATCTTGCCAAATTCTTTGTAGTCACAAGTTACTTTTGATATTCTTGAATGTCTTCAAAGACTACTATAATATGTAAAGACTTTAGTAGATTGATTGCATACCAAAGAATTTACACTTGTATAAAGATGCAAGAAAGTGGGAAACATTAACACATCATCTATGTTTATGGGGTTTATCTGAATTACAACTTTTTCTCATGCCTTTTTCAAAGTCTATTTCTAAGACTACTGTAATATGCAAAGGCTTTAACACATTGCTTATGCACAGTGTTTTTTTCCAGGATGAGTTCTTTTATATATTCATAGAAAATGTGTTATGAAAATGTTTTATCACATTTATTATATTTGTAACACTTCTTGTCAATATGCGTTTTGTTACAAATTTAAACATCACTATGATATTTAAATGTTGGGATGAAGGAAAATAAATTTGTCCTAAGAACTGCTTTTTTGTTACCAACTTCAATTTAATTATAATTTCAAACTAAATTTAAGTACCAGGTGATAGTTGACCTGAGTACTTGACAATATCAAGTCAGATTTCATTATTTATGTTTTGTTCCCCCAAACTTAACTGTTCATAACCATAATTTCTGTTACTCCTGTTTTATTTTTCAAAATATAATGCTTGTTCCTAACCAGAAAATAACACATGGATATGATAGGCTAGAACATAATAACTACCTTCTGTATCAGTTGACATAGAATATGAATAGAAAAAATAGTGATTGAGGGGAAAATGTAGATGTAACTTGGGACTGGTGTTTGTGGTTTTTGAGATTGGAAACTCTATAACTTTGTGGCTCAGTGTGGTAGGGGTGGAATGTTTCAGATAAGCTTTGGGGTATATTTTTCTGGCCCTGATTTACTAGTACTTATTTGATTAAAATAATTTCTTATCATTTGCATTTTCCTGATGTTTGAGATGTGTTGGAGCTCAGTGGACCCCATAACACAAAGGCTTAATCACATTGCTGTACTTCATACAATTTCTCTCCAGCATGCATAATTTCATAATGATAAACACTACAGGGGTGTGCAAAGCTTTACCATACTAAAAGCATTCACAAGGTTTCTCTGTACTTCAATAATGAAGAAAACTGCAGAATTGTGCAAGAATTTCACCACCCTAATTTCACTCACTGTGTTTTCAAATTTTATTAATTTTATTTTCTATGTTTCAACAGCTTCCCGGCCTATGCTTGGCAGTCCTGGACCTTACTTTGTCTATGAACCTTGAACCCCAAGAGCTGCACAGCTCTGTCTCCTGAACCCCAGCTTCAATGGAACACTTGGCCTGCGGCTGAGCTTGTCTTTTCCTAAAATCTGTTCTGGATCAGGATGACCTGAAC
Organism: Apodemus sylvaticus; assembly: GCF_947179515.1. Taxonomy (NCBI): domain Eukaryota; kingdom Metazoa; phylum Chordata; class Mammalia; order Rodentia; family Muridae; genus Apodemus; species Apodemus sylvaticus. Next base: position 58,339,533 of record NC_067492.1, on the reverse strand, counting down.
CTGAAGTCTACTGGACTCTCCTGTCCTGGGATTAAAGTGTTGATGTCACATACGCGTGTTCCTCCTCGGACTACATGCAAACAATAGGCATGTAATAATAATGCGAGGTTAGAGAGGGTGGGAGGAGGCAGTGTGTGGTTAGCATATTCATGAGGGGGCAGGGCTCGCCTGCCTCGTTTGCATAGCGTTCTTGCTCAGATGTGAAGCAGACTGATTTGCATAGATTTGAATAGAAATGCATAAACCGTTTCTATGGAACCTCCCCTGTGCTGAGCACTGTACATTAGCATATTCATGAAAAGTCATGACTCACCTGCATCCTTTGCATAACTGAGTCCTGGGAAACCATCGAGCAGATTTGCATACATTTAAATCCAATGAAATAAATCATTTCCATCTGGGCTCTCCCAGGTGAGAGCCGTCACGATTAGCATATTCATGAGGGGCTGGGCTCGCTCACCTCATTTGCATAAACCTCGGCCTCAGAAACAGCAAGCCCAGCCGATTTGCATTCACGCAACTTTAAAATGTGAATCTAGTTGGAATAAATTATGATGTAATGGTGACGTGTGACATCACACAGTTCACTGCACCTGCAAATTCATTTTATATCTTCGATCCCGGGATTCGGATTCTTATTTCCTGCTTTGCCTTTGCGCATCAGAACTCACAGTTTGTTGTATTTTATGTCTCCTAAGATGACCACGTTTGTTTCATCCACACAGACATCTTTAGAATAAACTCTTGCTCAGCCCCGCCCACACACCTCCCTGTCAGTCACCCAGGCCTCGCCCACGCCCACAGTAACAGCCAGTCAAGCTTAGCCCCACCTACACTCAGCCATCAGTCAACCGGGCACCGCCCACACACGCCCATACTAAGGGTCAGTCATGCTAAGCTCCGCCCAGCTCTCCCCTGCACACCTCCCTTCAGTCACTCCGGCCCTGTCCACCTCCCTGTCATCTGGGCCACGCCCACGCGGAGAGTAACCACCAGTCGCGCCCCACCCACAGCAAAGGCCAGCTGCGCTAAGCCCCGCCCACGCCCCTCTGATTTCATTGCCATTTTGTTCATCACAGATAGAAACTGGAAAAGACTGCAGATTTCCTTGCAGGAAAATACAGATATGTAAAATACAGTCGTCCACAAGATGAAGTTCACTTATCAAAATCAAGGACATCGTGAACTTTTCTGACAAAAAAAAATAATAATAAAATCAATAAATAAAACAGTAAAAACAACAAAATCAATCAATCAATCAAAATAATATAAGTAATATAAAGAAAATAAAAAATATATAAAATGCAAAAAATAAATATAAAAATATAAATATAAATATGAATCTCTCATCTACCAAATTGGCTAGACTTGCATTCTCCTGTCCCTATTTAATTATTCCAAAATATAGCATGGGTCCTGAAACTAAAAGCATTAGCCAGACCTGAATTCATGCTGTCACTAAAGAGATTTTTAAGTAATGTTTAATTGTGTGTAGAGTGATTTCTCCCTGGGAAGGCGTATTAATTCTAAGACAGCTGTGTCTTCAGCCTTTTAGAAAACAGTTTCCAAGACAAGCTATGGCGACTCAGGTCAGTTTGCTGCCAGTTTGTTTATCCCCAGAAAATGACCGCGTTTTCCTCTTGATTAAAATTCTGCAATACTTCCGTTTAAAGGCTGCTCCACCACGGAGTTTTACAATTCCCCATTGGAATCATGTAGTGAACTGTCCATTGCAGCAACAGGAAGTGGATTTGCATGTGAAGCATGGTTTCTGCCTTGAGGAACAGGTCAGTGTGAACAACACACAGTGAAATATGAGAGGCAACAGCTACATCGCAGATCAAAGTTTAAGAGGGTGAGTGGCAGGGGACACAATTATGAAGAAAGACCTGATACAAGGAGAGTGAATTATTTTCTAATTTCCCATCTTGTATTAATTCATGTATGTGAAGGAAAACACAACAGGTTATCTTGAAAAAGTGAAAACTGAATTACAAATGAGGGGATTCTCCTGCAGAGATATGTGGAATGCTCACTAATATAGTGAAGTCAGCACAGACATTTGAGACACAAACCATTGGCTGTGCTGTGATTGTCTACACTAACATTTCCCAAAACCTATCTTCTTAATGTCATTCCCTCTACCAGCGAACGTCTGCTCTATTTAAAAGTATGTATACAAATCTGTCTTTTTTTAAACATGTTTATCTTTTAGAAACGTCAATTGTTCCTATTCCGTTTTGAATTTCATTTCCTCTATATAAGGATAAGTTATATCCTTAATAACTTATTTGTTTCTATTCTCCATAGTTTCCTCATCGTTAAGGCTTATATTCCTTTTACTCAGAGTCTTTGGTATTTGATATTTGTTGCTGTTTAGAGCACTGTCTTCTGCAGATGAGATGTGGCTTATCATCTGTAATTAAGACTTAATTTGAAGACCGAATCCTGCCTCTGCTGCACTGTGCCTTCAATACACCTCCTCTATGGCTGGGCCCGCTGCTCAGTGTGAATGACACTTGTCACATTTTTTTCTACATAATGAATAACATTGAGTAACTCAATATAGGTGTGTTGGCAAAGAATTTACCAAAATCTTTTTAGTCACAGATTACTATTGGTATTCTTGAAGGTTCTTAAAAGCTACTGGGATATGCAAAGGCTTTAATAGATTAATTGCATGCTAAAGAGTTTACTCTCGTATAAAGATACTAGAAAGTAAAAAAAAAATTAACAAATTGCCTATGTTTATGTGGTTTTTCTGCATTATGACTTTTTCTTATGGCTTCTAAGAGAACTGCTACATGCAAAGTCTCTCTACCAAATGGCATATTCATAGCATTTGTCTCCAGGAAGTATTTTTATGCATTCATAGATAACTATGGTGAAATATTTTATCACATTGATTGTATTTATAAGATTTCTCTTCAATATGTGCTCTGTTATATATTCAATGATGAGTATGATATACAAATGTTGGGAACAAGCAAAACAACTTGTTCTAAGGACTGCCTTTTGGTTGCCAACCTCCATTTAATCATGAGTTGTAACTAAGTTGAAGTCCCAGATCATAGGGGACCTGCATACTTAAAAATATTTGGCAAGCTTTCATCATTTGTTTTATTCCCCAAAGCATAATGACTGTTCTTAGCCATAATTTCTGTTATCCATGTTCTATTTCTCAAAATAAAATTCCTGTTCCTAAATACAAAAGAACCAGTGAGTGTGATAGGCTAAACAATAAAACCTACATTCTGTATCATTTCACACAGAGTAACAACAGAAAAAAATCCTCATAAAACTGCTGTCAATAGAACAAAACAGAAGCCAACAGATTTAGAAAAGATCTTATGAATCATACAAACGATAGAGGGCTAATATCCAATATATAAAAAGAACTTAGGCAAATGGATGGAGCTAGAGAACCTCATACTAAGTGAGGTAACCCAGTCTCAAAAGATCAATCATGGTATGTACTCACTAATAAGTGGATATTAGCCTAGAAACTTTGAATACCCAAAACATAATCCACACATCAAATGAGGTACAAGAAGAAAGGAGGAGTGGCCCCTTGTTCTGGAAAGACTCAGTGAAGCAGTATAGGGTAAAACCAGAACAGGGAAGTGGGAAGATGTGGGTGGGAGGACAGGGGGAAAGAAGGGGGCTTATGGGACTTTCGGGAAGTGGGGGACTAGAAAAGGGGAAATCATTTGAAATGTAAATAAAAAATATCTCAAATTAAAAAAATAAGGCTGCTATGAACATAATGGAGCATGTGTCCTTATTACATGCTGGGGTGTAATGTGGGTATATGCTCAGGAGTGGTATAGTGGGGTCCTCTGGTAGTATTATGCCCAGTTTTCTGAGGATCTGCCAGACTGATTTCCAGAGTGCTTGCACCAGCTTGCAATCCCACCAGCAGTGCAGGAGTGTTTCTCTTTCTCCACATCCTCTCCAGCATCTGCCGTCACCTGAGTTTTTGATCTTAGCCTAACCAGGTGTCCCTCAACAGACGAATGTATACAGAAAAGGATTTACATTTTCACAATGGAGTTGTATTCATGTATATAAAAGACTGAATTCATGAAATTTGCAGGCAAATGGATGGAACTAGAAAATAGCATCCTGAATGAGGTAACCTAGACACAAAATTACACACATGGTATTCACTCACTGGTAAATGGATATTAGCCCAATAGCTCACTCTATCCAAGATACTACTCCCAGACCAAATGAAGTTTCAGAAGAAGGAAAACCAAGGTATGAATGCCTCAGACCAGAGAATGAATGAAAGGCCATCCAGAGACTGCCTCATGATCCATTCCGTATACAGTCATTCAAGCCAGACACTATTGCATATACAAAGAACTGCTTGTTGACAGGAGCCTGATCTAACTGTCTGATGAGAGGCACGGCCTGAGTCTGAAAAACACAGACAAACATTGGATTCAGCATGGGTTTCCTAATCGAAGATTTAGAAAAAGGACTGAAGGTGCTGAAGGGCTTTGCAACCTGCAATGCACCATACAATGGAAATATGAAAGTGCCCTCGAATGGTGCTGGACTAACTGGATGTCTCTATGTAGAGGAATAAAAATAGATCCACACTTATCATGCACAAAACTAAAGTCCAAGTACATCAAGAAACTCAATCTGAAACCGGATGCACTAAATCTCATGGAAGAGAAGGTGGGAAATACCCTTGATTGTAGGCAAAACAAAAGCGCTGAGAAAGAAAATCACATACCCAGTTTTAAATCGGTGTAAGATTTCAGCCCAGCATTGTTGACATCTGAGCAGAAGTTTGCTCGGCTGCAGGTAGCAAGCTCTTGCAAACAGGGATGCTCAGAAAGGACTCTGGGCATCAGAAGTTAACTCAAAGCACACCACTGGTGCCTGAGCGCCATCTACTGTGAAGAAGCCACTGGCCTGCAGCTCTGAGCTGAGAAGAGCTTATGCTTCTGGACAGACTCCTTCATTGGCCAGGCTCCCTTTGTGGGATCCACCAGTGTGGACAAGCAAGACGACAACTAACCATGGGCTTGGCCAGGATGAAAATTCTGGCCACAAACCCTGGGTGTGTGAGTGAGAAGCCATTGGTTAGTGTCCTCTGTCACCTTGCACACTGGACAAGTGCACACCAGGGCCATATGCATGGAGCAACTGTAACTGTAGAAGGGAAGGGGTGCAGGAGAAAGACAGCTCAGAGAGCAAAGCTTTAGGGTCCTGGACTGTGCTGTCCTGAAAAACAAACAAACAAACAAACAAACAAAAATCCAAACCAAAAAAACAAAACAAAACAAAAAAAAAACCCCAAAAACACCAAAATTGCAGGTGGTGGCGCACGCCTTTAATCCCAAGCACTTGGAGGCAGAGGCAGACAGATTTCTGAGTATGAGACCAGCTTGATCTAGAGAGAGTTCCAGGACAGCCAGGGCTATACAGAGAAACCCTGTCTCAAAAAAAAAAAAAAAAAAGAAAACCACAAAAACAACCAAACAAAAAACAACAAAACATATAAAGCCAAAACCAAACAAAAACAATAAAAAAAAACAAAAAACCCTTCACAACAAAGGAATAGTGCTTCAATTGAGATTCTGGCAGATACCAATTTTATAGACCTCCAGAGGTGGGCAGTGGTGGGGAGAGGCAGATGCCACGATACCCTTGTAGGGCCAAAAGCATGTCTTTACCAATGACAGCTTCGCCATTCTTCTAGTAAATGGAAAGAAACTGGACGGATTTTCAGGGTTTAGAAATGACAAGGAACTGAGCGGACAGAAACAGTCAGAAAACACGTGGTCTGCATCACATCTACTGCATACTCATAGCTGAGCACCAAGCTTTTCTGCCAGCATTTAGTAATGTGCCCTGGGTTCGAATCCAATCCCACCTCATCCTGCCAGGAAGAATCCAATCTGGTTAACAAGACAAAAGCACCAAAACAAAATCCCCCACTAGGTTGGAAATGACCTTCAGACTTTCAGCCCGGGCCTGCTGACAGCCAAGAAGAACTTGACTCTGTGGAAAAGTCATAGTTATTTGCACCCTGAGAATATAAAAGGTGGGCACTCACCACAGTCATTCCTTTGTGGAGGAAGAGCTGCCCCACAGCGACCCCTGCTGTGAAGAAGCGGCAGTGCATGGAGCTCAGAGGCAGAGCTGGGGATCTAGGGGGCTTTGAAGCTTCTGGATCCTTCCTTGGTCCCTGCTCCAGCTGTGGCCTCTACAAGTCTGGACAAGCAGACAGGGGGCTAACTATGGACTTGCCCAGGATTGCGCAATTTGCACAGCCATATACCACGCAGGGGTAGAGGACTGGGGACCCCGTGCAACTGAAGTCTGGGGCATTTAAAGGGGAAAAATCACAAGAGAAGGGTTGGAGACACAATTCACAAGGCAAGGGGTGGAGGACAAAACATGCACAGAATGGGGAAGTCCAGAATGAGGAAATAAGGAAGGTCAGAGATTATCTGGAGCAAACGTCCTCGGGGCACTGTATTGTTAAACATTGGAACTAGAAAGTGGTGGGCCATCTTTCTCAAGCTGAAAGCAGAAAAACAAGTTACTCTGTGCTGGGCTAGTTGTTTAGAGGTCTAAAAACATTGAGTTGTGGGTCTCTTACCCTGACACAGCCCACTGGCTTCTACTTGTTAACAGACAAGAGGTCTGGGCTCCGACCCCAAGCCCCCACAACATCACTTTCTCTCTTCCGTGTGTAGTGAGGGGGTCCACAATAAGAACTCATAACTGGACTTGCATGCATCGTGCTTCCTTGACAAAATGAACATATATAAACCAACATATATAAAAGAACAATAATCATGACATAGTTAATAAGATTAATGTAGTTATTAATAATAATAATGATGATAAGAAGAAAATAATAACTAAGCTAATAATATAGTGGTGTTAATCAGTTCCAAGTGGTATTTTGTTGTCGGTTTCATGCCAGAATTTTGCCAAATATAGTTGATAATAACAACAGCAATAACAACAACAACAATAATAATAATGTAGTTACTGATAAAAAATAGCAACATAGTTAATAATAACAATAATAATAATGGCATAGTGCCAGGCTGTGGTGGCGCATGTCTGTAAACCCAGCACTCTGGGAGGCAGAGGCAGGTGGATTTCTGGACTGGGAGGAGAAGAGAATTAAATTTACAAATGTCTCTAGGATGTCAACTCTGCTTGGCAGGCTCTGTCTCCTCTGGTTACATTTAGGGAAAATCATAAGAAGTGATTGGATTCTACACTGAGAAATGCGACCTTGGGAAATTTGCCCATCAGCATCTATTATAAATGACTGTATCAGTCACCAGGAAAGCAGCTCCTGAATTTGGAGTCCCAGGGTGGTTTTCGTTTTGTCTGCACTTTACAGTCAGCCTTCTCTGACAACTACTCAACTAGGACAGATTGTCTGACATGATGACGACCAAACCAGCTCAAAAGGTTCCCCAGAGCAGGAATGAGAATTAAAATGAAACAAGGCTCCAAATCCATAATAACTCTCTATGGAGGAGTAGGCAGGCCAGCCCTCAATGTCTTCTTAAGTTCCATAGCCTCACTAACCTTCCATAAATCTCAAGTTTGAACTATATTTTGAACAACTTCTGGAAAAATCTGTTAGTCATGCGGTTCCAGCCTGTAACTCCCTGGGTGGAATTTGCAAGACAAAGCAGTGCCTCACAAACCTCACTAGGCCTTGCTGAGGTTTGCATTAATTAAGATGTAAATGTGAGTTTCCTAATCTGAGCCTGTTGTCTGAGGTCAGGGTAAATGATTACACCTCCAGCTGTGAGGAAATACTTCAGGAGAGCAGTTCTACTGTCTCTCTATGTCTTTAATTTTTTGGACAATCTTTCCTAAAATTATTAATTCCCAATACTTAAAATGTTCCTTATCACGTCTGTGCTGAGAAAGAATTACTTTTACTTGTATAACCCTACAAGGGAGCAGTCATAGCCAGATCTTGATTGTATGAGGATCGGATTTCTGCACAGAGATGAATATAAGTCTGTTTTTTGCTTTGTATGGTTGTATGGAAGGCTATAATAGCATTCTCATAAGCCAACTGTGTAACAAAAGGAACCCCTGCTTGAGGGTCTCTGAAAATTCTTCCAGCAGCATTTAGTAGTCAATCAATAAATTCCATGAAACAGTTCATTAGGAGCCTATTTGATACCAAATAATTTCCCACTGAGATCAACTTTCCACACATGGGGTGGTTAAATTTTGCTTATACTACTGCATCCAATAAAGCTTGTGTAAAAGGGGCAGCATCCCATACTGGCCACAGCTGTTTGTAACTTTTATAACTCTGATAACCATCCTAATTACAAAATATTGGTAAATTAAGAATCGTGAGCCTGTGATCAACCTGCAAACTACTTTCGATGGACCACTGATAGATTAACCATAATTTTGAAGGTTTTTTTTTTTTTGTGTGTGTGCAATACTAGAGCATAACCATAAGTTTGGAAGGCAAAACACAATTTTAAAAAATCCATTCCCTTTAAAATCAACACCAAAAGCATTAAGCTCCCATTACAACGTTTGGTTGCCAATACCTGCTCACAATGGTGCTGCCTTTAATACCTCACCAAAGAGTAATTGCCCTAAATCCTTCGTTTTATAAGTCTGGATTCTACAATAAGAATTGCATAAAATATTACCCAATTTAGAAGTAACTTAGAAACCTGTTTCCCTGCATTGGCTCATGCCACATGTTCTCAATTACTCTGAGTTAAAAGTATTAAGCCAACTTTCTTTTACCAATGTTGTAACTTATAAAAGGGACACCTGTAAGTTGCAGCTCTTATAACACAAGAACTTAAAATGATAAGACGAGTATGACATTGCAGACCCCAGACCAACTCCATGGTGTTTGAAACAATATAGACATATTGTCCAAGAATCCTTAAGTGATTTTGACCAGGGGATTTCACAAGTCATTTCTCTTATTGGTCATCAGCAGTAGTTCAGTAGTCAGCATTTCATTTCTGTCTTTACATGCTTCACTTTGGGGAGGGCTGCTTGGGATGATGGTCATCCAACAGCATTTGTAAGTACAAGAACACAAGTGATCTTCAACAGATAGAAGACATACAGAATGGACAGAACACCATGAATTAATTCCAAAGAGAAGAGACATGCCTGGCACCCAGTATGTCACCAAAGATTTTGGTCCAGGAGAGAGATGCCTGCTCTAAGGTCACATCTCTTGCATCTCTGTGGGGCAGTGGAGATCTAATCAGCAGCTGTTTCCTCTGCCTTCCTACTTGTGCTTCAAGTCACCACAGGAAATGTCTTTTTAGGCTTATTCCCTACTACATAGAAAGGTCCTTCTCCTTAGAGGTCTCCAGCCCATGGTTTCCAAAGTCAGGAGAACAATGTCACAGTTCACATCAACTCAGGTGCTGTGGAGATGCCCATATCTCCATCCTGGTCACTCTATACCTATGAGTAAATTAAAATTCTATGCTGGGGAGAACATGGTCAACAGACTGACCAATTCACCCCCACTGAAAGACAAATTGCTATTATTAAGAGATCTACTTACCATAAGGCATAAGGCATGGCTTCTGTAAGACTTTCCCACCACAAATGTATATATATATTTATCTCCATTTTCATCCTTTGAGACTTACGACTTATGACCCTGTCACTGAAGAATGACCCTTTGTTAGAGGGAACTGATGTACTTAGGAAATAATTTCAGGAATATCTTTTCTGCGTAAAACTTCCATCTGCCTAATAGATGAGACTTTCAGTCTCCTGTCCCTATTTAATTGTCTAAAGTATAACGTGGGGCATGAAACTAAAAGAGCATTAGCCAGAGCTGAATGCATGCTGTCATTAAAGATATTTTTGCTGAGCCATGGTGGCTGGTGCTGAGTAAATTCCCAGCCTGTATTAACGCATATATGTGAAAGAAAACACACCAGATTGTGGGGGTGCAAAATTTGGGTAGATTAGCTTGAGCCAGTGAATATTGAATTACCAATTAGGGGATTCTCCGGTAGAGATATGTGGAATGTTCAATGATATAGTTAAGTCAGCAAACAAATTTGTGAGACAAAACTTTCCCTGTGCTGGGATTGTTCCCAGTAACATTGCCTATAGGGACAAAGTCAAAAACTATCTTTTTACTATCATGCCCTCTACCAACAAATGTCTGTTCTTTTTAAATGTTAATATACCTATGTGTCTTTTTCAAACATGTTTATCTTTTTAAAAATCAATGGTTCCTATTGCTTTTTCAATTTCATTTTTTCTATGTGTAAATGCTCTAATCACTTATTTGTTTCTATTCTCCATAGTTTCCTCATATTTAAGAATTTCATTCTTTTTGCTCAGAAGCTTTGGTATTTAATATTTGTTTCTGGTTAGAGCAATGTCTTCTGTAGCTGAGTCTTGGCTTATTATTTGCAATTAAGACTTGCTTTGAAGACTTAATCCTGCCTCTGCTGCACTGTGCCTTCAAGATAGTCACAAACCTCCTCTAAGGCTGGGCCCTACTGCTCAGTGTGAATGGAAAGACATTAGTGAATGAGTTTTCTTCAATCTTCTTGTATTTGTTGAGTCCTGTTTTGCTACTGATCATGTGATCAAATTTAGAGACGGCACCATGTGCTACTGAGAATAAGGTATATTCTTTTGCTTTAGGATGAAATATCTACAAATATCTGCCAGACACATTTGGTTCATAAGTTCTGTTATATGTTCAGTTTTGACTCTAAGGAGGATGGTTCCAAGGATGGCCACAGCTGCGCCTAAATCCAGACCAGATGGAGTCCATTTTAACTCGCCATGACTGTGCTCTGTCTCGGGGCTAAGACAGGACTATAGTGAATTCATTTTTGGTGTCATTTTTTATTTTATATGCTTGGATGTGTTGCCTGCGTATATCTTTGTGCAGTTCCTGCAAGGCCGGAGGAGCATCAGATCCTTTGGGACTGTATTTACAGGAGTGGATCACCTACTAAGTTGTTCTGGGAATAAAACTTATTTTCTTTTAGTTCACAATGTTCTTCACTCGCATTCCGCCTGTCTACCTGCACTTTTATTGAAAAATTATTTGACCTTCTAATTAAAGTGTATTTTGTTATGTCTTTGCTCTCTCATTGCCTTCACTACATCTACCATACATTTTAAGTATGTACAAATATAAGAATACAATATGCTGAGTGCATTTCTGTTGGTTGTGTGTATATAATACAGGGATGAACAATTAGGTGAAGACGTGCATAGGATAAGCAATTTGAAAAGTCTCTCTGCCTCAGGCTAATTCTCCCACTTGAGAGACACTTGCTGTGTTTCCACTTTCATGGTCAACCCATATCCCTCTGGAATAATAAAACAAATTAAACTTTTTTTAGAAGTAGCCTTAGAAATTATATTTTATCATTACTACATAAAAGGCACTAGTGCACAGCCATAGTTTTTTACACCTGCAAAAGTTCCTTCATGTAACTTAAGGGAATTGTGAAATACAAAAAGGATTCCTTACTGTTGCCTTTATGTGTCTTTTCTCAATACATGTTTACAAGTGCAAATAAAATTGAGGGACTTCATAAAGTCTAAATTGAATTTTGACGCTTGTCAAAGTTTTTGTTTAACAAAAATAAATAATCTTGAGTAAAACAATGTAAGTGTCTTGCTTCAGATTTTGCCAATTTCTTTGTAGTCACAGATTACATTTGGTATTCTTGATTGTTTTCAAAGACTACTTTAACATGGAAGGGCTTTCTTAGATTGATTGCATACCAAAGAGTTTCCTCTTGTACAAGGATACCACAAAGTGCAAAATATTAACCCATCGTCTATGTGTATGGGGTTTATCTGAATTATGACTTTTTCTTATGACTTTTTCATAGTCTTTTTCTAAGACTATTGCTACATACTTTAACACATTGCTTAAGCACAGTGTTTCTCTCCAGGATGTGTTCATTTATATATTTATAGATAAATGTGTTGTTAAAATATCTTATCACACTTATTGCATTTGTAAGATGTGTTCTGTTGTACATTTGATATGATGGCTTACATATATATGTATGTGTATATATGACTTACATATATATGTATGACTATAATATATAAATGTTGGGAACAAGCAAAAAGAAATTTGTCCTAAGGACTGCCTTTTTGTTAACAACATTCATTTAAACGTAAGTTCAAACTAAATTTAAGTGCCAGGTTATAGTTGACTTTAGTACTTAACAATATCTAGGTAGCTTTCATTATTCATGTTCTGTTCCCCAAAACCTAATAACTATTCATAACTGTAATTTTCATTACTCCTGTTTTATTCCTCAAAATATAATGCCTGTCCCTATCCACAAAAGAACATATGGCTATGATAGGCAAGAACTTAACATCTATATTCTGTATTAGTTGAAATACATTAAGAATAGAAAAATGTAGTGATTGAGGGGAAAATGTAGATATAACTTGTCACTGGTATTTGTGGATTTCAAGAATCGAAGCTATATAACTTTCAGACTCTGTGTAGATAGGAGTAGAATAATTCAGATAAGCATGGGAGTGTATTTTTCTCACCCAGATTTATCAGTACTGACTTGATTACAATAATTTAATATCATTTCCATTCTTCTGATGGTTGAGCTGTGATGGATTTCAGGGGACACACAACATAAATGCTATACCACATTGCTGTATTTCATATAATTTCTCTCCAGCATGCATAATTTCATAATGATAAAGACTACAGATTTTTGCAAAGCCTTCACCATACCAAATATTTTCACAAGGATTATCGGCAGTACGAATTCTTACATGATGAAGATTGTAGAATTGTGCAGAAGCTTCACCAACCTAAATTCACTCACTTTATTTCTAAATTAGAGTTTAATTACTAAGAATAGATGAAATGATCAATGCATCGTTTATAAAAGCAAACATTTAATTGGGGCTGTCTTTCAATTTCAGAAGTTTAGAAAATTTTCCTCATAGGAGGAAACATGGTACGCATACAGGCAAATATAATGCTGGAGAAGCATATGAGAGTTCTGCATCTTGATCCAAAGAAAGTTAGGAAGAGACATCTTCCAGGGTGCTAAAAGGAGAGTTTCTTCAGCACTGGGAGGATCCCCAAAGCCCACCCCTACACTGTTAAACTTTCTCCAAAAAACACCCGTGCCATTAGTGGCACTCCCTCCTCCACGTAAGTCATAACTACCACATTCCACTTTCTGGCACCATATGATTGTTCAAACACAAGAGTGTATGGCAATCATACTTAAAGAAAGCATATTGCAAAACACTTGATCTCCAATGTCAAAAGGCAGCAGCATCCATCAAAGTCTCAAAAATGTTAAAAGCCCAAACGTCAAAGACTCTTCTGTGATTAATCGTATCATGCAACAGTAATCCGCTCTATTTTTGGAAACAATAAAGCACATCATATATCTTGAAATTCACAGGATATACTTTATTAATCGTAAAGGTAATCATGAGGAAATACTGGACCTAAAGAAGACCAAAGCCAGCAGAACAATCTCCAAACTCTGCATCTCCATGTCTGATGTCAAAGTGTTCTTCAGATCTCGAACTCCTTTCTGCTTTGTTCACCGAAGCACAATTTGTTCTCCTTGACTGGTTTTATTCAATTCTTGAGCAGGTATCATATAGTTCTAACATCTCAACAACTTGGGGTCTCTAAGATAACTTCAATTTCACAGCTTCTTGTTTCAATGTCCTGGATCCACACATGATCTTCTCTGCTCCTCCAAAGAGATTGGGTCACTTTTCCAGCTCTTCCCTCTGTATCATTTTAAGCTCTGGTTGACTCCGTTCTCCTGCTCCTGTTGTTCTTGCTGTTCATACCATGGTACTTCCATCTTCAAGATACTGGGTTCTTCTGCTAGAACAAGTCTTGACCCATAGCCTCCTGTATGTTTGCTCAATGGTGCCAAGCCTCGGCTGTTCTGCATGACAACTTCATGAATTCAAAGTCAGTACCACCTGGGTTATTCTTACACATAACCAAGCCAAGCTGCACCATGAGGTGCAACCTTGGTGAGCTCTAGAACACACCTTTTTGTCACTCATAAAATACTAGTCAGTTTTTACCACAGTGATGTTGATTTCTTCTTCATCACCTCTAATTACTAGCTAGCCAGCATCAATTGTCTCAGTATTATTACCATTTAAGACCGAGCTGCTGAGTTCTGCTGCTTACTGGGGCTGTAACACAGCTCCTTCTGTTACTTTATCAGCAGCTTTCAATATTTCAAATATATCACTGCCTAATCTTGGCTTTCCTGGAACTTGCTTAGAGATCTACCTTGATCTCAAAGATCTGCATGACTCTGTCTTGTGAATGGTGGGTTAAAAAGCATGTAACACCATGCTTGGAACTAAGATTTTCTGTTTACATTTTAAAATCAGAAGCCAGAATCCAAATATATCCCTTGGCAATTTGACACATACTTGTATGTTCATATGTCTACATCAAAACAATAACCAGGTAATAGTAATTCCTAACATGATACAGTTCACTTTCATACAACTGCAAATCCATATGTTTAGGTGAATGTAATCTTGTCCTAATGTAACCATTACTTTAATGCCATTGAATATCCTTGATCACAAGATTAAACGTCATTCGACTTCCTGATGATGCCTTGTATTTGAACCTTTCTTTTTTTATTTTTCCTTTCTTAGTTTCTATGTTTGTTAAAAAATTTCATGCCAAATTCTATGCAGTGATCTTCGTGACTTACTTTGTCAATACAATTAATGTAAACATCTTTACCTTAACCTCAAGGAAACTCTTCAGACGAGGGCAGCAAACTTCTTTGCAAAAGCATAAAAAAAAATCTCCAGAATGGAAATAATCCCAAGCACCCATATCTATCATATCCTCCTATGATACCCTCCTAATTCCCACTTAATTCATGATCATTTTCATTATGTTTCTCTCCAGCACACAGAATTTGGAGACTTATCCCTGGTGAAAACACTGTACCATATTGATTACATTAATAAGTTTTCTGTCCGGTGTGTGTTCTTTTATGATACTGGAGATGACTGGGTCTTGCAAAGGCTTTACCACATTGATTACATTCATAAGGTTTCTCTCCAGTATGTGTTCTTTTATGTATTTGGAGATACCTGTCCTGTGCAAAGGCTTTACCACATTGATTACATTCATAAGGTTTCTCTCCAGTATGTGTTCTTTTATGTCTTTGGAGATCACTGTACTGTGCAAAGGCTTTACCACATTGATTACATTCATAAGGTTTCTCTCCAGTATGTGTTCTTTTATGATATTGGAGAGAACTACATTGTGCAAAGGCTTTACCACATTGATTACATTCATAAGGTTTCTCTCCAGTATGTGTTCTTTTATGTCTTTGGAGAACACTGTGCTGTGCAAAGGCTTTACCACATTGATTACATTCATAAGGTTTCTCTCCAGTATGTGTTCTTTTATGTCTTTGGAGATCACTGTGACATGCAAAGGCTTTACCACATTGATTACATTCATAAGGTTTCTCTCCAGTATGTGTCATTTTATGTCTTTGGAGATAAATGGGTGTTGCAAAGGCTTTACCACAGTGATTACATTCATAAGGTTTCTCTCCAGTATGTGTTCTTTTATGATATTGGAGAGTACTGCACTGTGCAAAGGCTTTACCACATTGATGGCACTCATAAGGTTTCTCTCCAGTATGTGTTCGTTTATGTCTTTGGAGAGCACTGTGCTGTGCAAATGCTTTACCACATTGATTACATTCATGAGGTTTCTCTCCAGTATGTGTCATTTTATGTCTTTGGAGATAAATGGGTGTTGCAAAGGCTTTATCACATTGATTACATTCATAAGGTTTCTCTCCAGTATGTGTTCTTTTATGAATTTGGAGATAACTGTGCCATGCAAAGGCTTTACCACATTGATCGCATTCATAAGGTTTCTCTCCTGTATGTGTCATTTTATGTCTTTGGAGATGACTGGGTCTTGCAAAGGCTTTACCACATTGATTACTTTCATAAGGTTTCTCTCCAGTATGTGTTACTTTATGATATTGCAAAGTACTGTGACATGCAAAGGCTTTCCCACATTGATTGCATACATAAGGATTCTCTCCAGTATGTGTTCTTTTATGATATTGAAAATTACTGCGCTGTGTAAAGGCTTTACCACATTGATTGCATTCATAAGGTTTCTCTCCTGTATGTGCTGTTTTATGATATTGGAGATGACTTGATCTTCTAAAGGTTTTACCACATATATTACACTCACAGGGTTTCACTCTAGTATATCTTCTTACATGCCTGCAATGATAATTAGCACATGTGAAAACTTTACCACATTCATTACTCTGATCAATCATGTAATTAATATGAATTATGTTTACAATTTGTCTAATGGTAAAGAAGCATCAGATCTTAAGGTTTTAGCACTTTATATGTTCATGTTTTTCTCCCTCATCATGAGTTGTTCAAGACACCTGTGATGGTTATTACATGGCTCATATTTATAATACCCTCTTTTTATATGATGTATTTTAGCTATCTGAATAAAGTTAGAAAAACTCTGATCTGTATAACACTGATTGTATTCATATTTTTTCTCTAGTGTGAATTACAACACATGTGACTGGGAACCAGGACACACAGAAGAATTTCCAAATTCCTAGTACCCATAAAGATTTTTTTTATACTATGAGTTTTGGGATATTCCCTGTAAAGCTAAAAAAACAACTAATTACAAATGTCTTTCATATTCCTAATTTCTTCCAAAGGCAGAATACTACATATCTTCTTGTTTTAGAACAAAAATTTTATGCTTCTTCCTTCCATATCCCAATGTTCACATGATTATTATCCATTGTGACACATGATATACCTAATAAAAAGAATGATAAATGAAAGGTTTATGTATTGCATTCACACTGTTTGAATTTTTGTTTCTCATAACATGTGCAATATGGACTAATGTTTCTCTACAACAATATTCTTGATACTCATAAAATGCCCTCTCACCAAACTGAACCATATTACTACAAGAATAGTAGTATCACCAAATTTTCTATGGACTATTTGCTTATTAGAATGTTTTGGATATAAATTTATCACTATTCAATGTGCAATTTCTAAATACTATGAGACTATACAGATTGGCAGATCCACAGCACAGGTCTAATGGAGCTACTCATCAAATGGATACACAAACCAGATATTGGATCTTGAGGTATATGGTTTTGTAAGAATATTATAATCATATATACACTTAAAGGACTGCGTTTTTTACACTCTTGCTTTTTGCTGGAGATTCCATAAGATATTAAAATTTCCTCAGAGACAAATTTGGAACAGCTTGCACATGAAAATTACCTTTCATGACTTCTATTATTTTGACAATGTTCTTCGAGATGATGCTCTTCGCAATTATAGCCTAAAACACAATAACAGAAAATGAATGATATAGTATTGGAAAATAGGCAAAATTAAAGGTACTGTGAATTTTAACTGCACCGTGATAGTTAAAGTGAAAATTTAGTGAAACAGAATTATTCAGCTCAAT
Source organism: Apodemus sylvaticus (assembly GCF_947179515.1). Classification (NCBI taxonomy): domain Eukaryota; kingdom Metazoa; phylum Chordata; class Mammalia; order Rodentia; family Muridae; genus Apodemus; species Apodemus sylvaticus. Next base: position 58,321,970 of record NC_067492.1, on the reverse strand, counting down.
TTTCATACAATTAAAATAATAGAAGATCATCAATAACCAAGAAACATTTGTTTCCTTCAGAAAAAAAAAATAACAGTCTTACCTATAGCTTTGAGGTTCAGGTAGGTTTCCAACATCACATTTTTGTAGAGACTCTTCTGGGAAGGATACAGCAAATTCCATTCTTCCTCAGTGAATTTCACATGCACATCATTAAAAGTCACTGCATCCTAAATATCCCATACATGTACAACACTAAGCATGATACTAACATCACTGGAAAACAAATATACGCTTTCTCAAATATATACTCACATAATTCTCATGCTTGTTCTGCTTATTTTCTGACTCAGAATTTATAATTACTGTGTCATTTTAGAAGGAGCTTTAATTATAAGATACGCCTCTGTCACTTTTGAACACTTTTAATAGGATACAGCTTTGCCAGAGAAATGCGAATTGAGAGGGAGATGCAGAAGAAACAGATCCACAATACTGAGCACACATCTGAAAAATTGTATGAACAATTACTAACTACAAACATGATGGGCAAGCTGGGTATATTTTCTCATGTCTTTAATCACAGAGGCACAGGCAGGTGTATGTCATTTACCTAGACACTGGCATGGCTTTTGTAATGTGTTCTAGGAGACTAAAATGTATATTTTAAGACCCTCAATAACAACAAATAACAACCATGGGAAAAAATGATACTGAACTTAAAGTTCTTTATGAAAGTTCCTACAAAGAATTATAAATTCACAGAACATCTGTATTTACCTGGCAGATGTTCAAACATCTAAAGTCTCTTCTGACACACAAGGCCAAATCTTGAAGGTCACCTCTTGTAACAGTTTGGGTAAATCCTCTCCTTGTATACATCTCTCCATGGCTGATTTAACGATGCCTTAGTTATCTCAACAAGCTGTGGTCGCAAAATGCAACTCAAGAATCATCCTCATAATTTCACTGCAATGAACTCTCATGGAGTCTTCCCATTGCTCTGAGTCTGCCAAAAGATGGCTGGATTCAGGCCAAATTGAAACCATACAGGAAGAATCCAGGAACTCGAATTTATCATCTATCAGTTTTCAGAAGCCACGCCATATAAAAGATCCTCTTAAGTTTGGCTTTTAAGGTGATGGACTCTGCCTCACTTGGTCCATATTTGCAGCAGGTTTTATTTAAAGTTCCTTCTTGGGACTAGGAAACACATTGCCTATTCCTTCCATGAATTTAAGATTTAGTAGGAGGACATGTTACACTTAGGATATGTTCTTAGGACATCTACCCACTAGAGCATGTGTTCCACTAAGTTCATATCTGTTTTACTTATAACAGCTGGAAACTGAAAAAAAATCAATAAGGCCGCCAACCAAAATTTGGATACAGAATATGTGGTTCATATACAAAATGGAATACTGTTCAGCTAGTAAAAACAAGAACAATATGAATCTTGCAGGCAAATGGATACAACTAGATACTATCATCCTAAGTGAACTATCCCAGACCCAAAAGGACATGCATGTTTGTACTCACTTACAAATGGATAATAACCATAAAGTACAGGATATATGCATGATATTTCTTGGACCTGAAGAAGCTAAAGAAGAAGGAAGTCTAAGGGGCTGAATAGATGGCTGAGCTTTCTCATCCAGCCTAGGCCCACTTGCTTATGAATATTGTCACCCTCAGTGGAAGACACTTCCCACATCAATCATGTACACTGTCTCACACAGACATAGCAACCAGCCATTCTGATGAGAGCACACCCTCAACTGAGGCTCCTTCAGATGACTGTAGCTCTGAAATGTTGAAATGTTGGCAGCTTCACCTCTCTCCTGACTATGTGTCCTTGTGGATTGACAAGATTATCTCTTCCTGCCCACCTCCTCTCCTAGCTTTCAACATTAACCAGCAATCTCTCTTGAACATTACAAAAAGGTCAATAAAAGAGGCCACACTCTGCCAACACTATGAAAATCTAGACCTGAAGAAGCTAAACAAGAAGGAAGTCTAAGGGGCTGAATAGATGGCTGAGCTTTCTCATCCAGCCCAGGCCCACGTGCTTATGATTATTGTCACCCTCAGTGGGTGTAAAATGTAAACAGGAATAAGCATCCACACAAACAAGAAAAACTGAGAAACCTTACCTAGACCAATAATCACCACAAAAGCAGCTGCCCAGACACCAGCATAAATAAATCAAGGAGTGGTTAATTTCATATTGCAGGATCTTAAAGAGAATACTTAAGAAATAATTACTTCCTATGAGAGTTTTAAAATAAAAAAAATCAAACTAATCACCTTTGTTTTGTAAAATAAAGTAGTACAAATACAAAATACAAAAATGAACTTTCCATATATAGGTTGAAAAAGCATCTATATCCTCGATCAAAGGTGGATCTGAACATCTCTGAAGATCAAGAGCAAGAAAGGGTTTCTCAATTTAAAAGATATAATTAAGAAACACCCACCAGAGTAACCAGGTTTAGTTATGGTTGCGGATTAGAGGGTTAGGGTTAGGGTTAAGGTACAAGGGTTGTTAGGGTTAGGATGTTTAAGAAATTAAGAGGTTAAGATAGAATTAGAGATTTAGGATAACTCTCAGGCTTAGTCTCAGGTTTAGGATAAAGTTGGCCACCATTATTCTTGATGGTCCCACTCCCACTGAATCAATAGTATCTCTATTAGACAAAGAAGAAATGTCAGGGTTAGGGTCAGTCTCAGGATTAAGTCAAAGAATTTGTTTGTTGTGCTTTGTGAAAACAGCTTCTATATTTTCTCTCATCTGCCTTCCTAGTCCTTGTTTTCATAATAGCAAAATCTTCTTTCTTGCCCCCAATGAAAGTGGAAAGTGAATTATCCATGAACCTAGAATTCCCAGATGAGAACGTTCTTTACATTATTATGGGGCCCAGTTCACATACAACAGAAGAGTAACTATGACTTGCAACATCATTTTTCCCAAGCTCACCAACAAATTGCTCCTAAAGATATTCTTAAGTTTATTAAAGAATGGCCGTAAAACGACCTTGTTATTAGTTAGTACTTGTTGATCAATATATTACCTACTCTGAGGTCAGAACACACCTCATCCCTCCCCAGGCTCTGAAGAGCATCTTTAAAAGCATCAGCCTAGACAGGTGAGGCACGCATACACTGCCACCACCACACACACATCACTGGGCACTTGTCAACCAGGAGACTGCAGTGAGCTCCAGCCAACCTAGAAGACATAGTGAGTTCTAGGGCAGCCTTAGACTACACAGCAGGATCCTGTCTCAAAACACTCAAGTTAATAAGCATCCACACTACATGGGTGCTACTCAAAGAACTTCAGTTTAGGAACAAATTTGCAGGCAACAATTAGAAATTACACCAAGTTACTTCAACGCAGCAACCTCTGGACTCAGGCGTTGGATTCCTTTCTCAGAAGGAATATTAAATAACACTGGCCAGCCTTACAGCTTTACAGTGATAACTTCAAAACAGAGTCAAAAAAATATGGGCCAAATGTTCCACAACTGAGCTAATGGCTTGGCTACTGAAGTTACCATGCTTCTAATCCAGTCTGGTATACCTATTTCTTCAACTAAACAATAGGACAGCATGAACAGGTTTTGCACTTAGCAGTTGCCATGCGGTCTCAGGTCTAAGGTGGCTCTCACTGTTAGTCTACGTCCTCACATATTTCAAAAGAACCTGGACAGCCAAGCAGTGGTGGTGCACACCTTTATTCCCAGCACTTGTGGGGCAGAGACAGGCAGATCCCTTGTGAGTTCGAGGCCAGCCTGGCCTAAAGAGCAAGTTCCAGAACAGCCAGGTCTACACAGAAAAATAAAGAAAGAAAGAAAAAGGTCTTGAAAATTCAAGATAATAATAGTAATGGTGATAAAGTCCTGATAGACTTTTTTTTCACTGTTTTGAATTCCAGACTCTACAGATGGGCAATTCTAGTTTTGTTTTGTTTTGTATTTTTTTTTTTAAAGAAACGAAGCTCTTCAACGATCCGATAAGTTTCACCACTGCCTTCCCAATGGCAAAACTGTGTTTCCAAGTTTCTCCAAAAGCAATTAGGGGATGGAAAGGAAGAATACACTCAGAAGAAAAGAATTGTGAAACTCCACGATGAGGTAATAGAAAAAAAATGGGTAACCAGATCAGGATTAGCATGTCCCCGCAAAACACACACACACACACACACACACACACACACACACACACACCAAACTTTGCAAGACCCAGTTTCATTTCAAAGTCTGGTCAGTCCTGATTCTTCAACTGCCCCTGTGTTGTCTTCACCTCTCCACTGACCTTTCCCGGCCTCTCATACTGGCAAAACTCAACTGCGACTCATTTTCATTACCCCATGTCTTAGTCAAGGTTCTATTCCTGCACAAATATCTTAAACAAAAAGCAAGTTGGGGAGGAAAGGGTTTATTCAGCTTACATTTCCACATTGATGTTCATCACTAAAGGAAGTCAGGACTGGAACTCAAGCAGGTCAGGAAGCAGGAGCTGATGCGGAGGCCATGGAGGGATGTTCCTTACTGGCTTGCTTCCCCTGGCTTGCTCAGACTGCTCTTATATACTCTTATATAACCGAAGAATACCAGTCCAGGGATGGCACCACTCACAGGGGCCCTCTCCCCTTGATCACTAATTTAGAAAATATCCAAAGCTGTTTCTCATGGAAGCACTTCCCCAACTGTAGAGCTCCTTTCTCTATGATAACTCCAGCCTGTGTCAAGCTGACACGGGGGGAAAAAAAAAAACAGCCAGAACAAGGTTCTTCTTACTTGGCTGCCTTGTCTAAGTTGAGTAAAAGAGATATGCTTAGCCATGCAGAGACTTGAAATGCCATTTTTTTTTGATACTACAGTGGTCCCTGTGCTTCTTTGAGAGATAAAAGGAGTCAGGGATGATGGACTGTACAAGGGGGATGGAGAGTTGGGAGAAAGTAGAATGTAAATTAAATAAATAAATAATAAATAAATAAGTGGGGAAAGTAAACAAATACATATAAATAGAATGAAAATTTAGAAATCAGCCCATTATTTTTAAAATATACCCAACTCTATATTTCAGGTGTAAGACAAGGAGAAAAGATTTTTGGCCAAAATATCACACAAATGTCCTCTCGGTAAAATTCACACTGTTTCTTTTTTCTTCTAAAATGCTATGATCTCAGTTTCCTCTGGCTGCATACTGTCAACACTCCAATCTTGCAAGTCCTATGAGAACAACTGATTAAGCTCAATGGACAGCTTTCTATGACTTTCATCATCTCAATTCCTAATATATTCCACATTCCTGCCAAAAAGAATAAATTCTGTCCAGCCGCAAAACCAACTATCGATACCATTTGTTTTTGTTATTGTTGTTGTTCTAGCTTGCTACTCTGCTGCTGTGATGGAATCTTTTGAGCAGAAGCATCTCTTTTAATGAACTGTTGTTGTGAAAGGTTGTGTCAGAGCACAATTCATCACTTTGGGAGCTTAGAGTAGAAACTGAAGCTAGAAACTGAAGATAAAAGCATGGACAAATATTGTCTCCTGGCTTGCTGTCCTCCTTGGTCAGTGTCCCATGCTCAGTTAGCTCTCTCATCCAGCCCAGGCCCACTTGCTTATGAATATTGTCACCCTCAGTGGAAGAGCCTTCCCATATCATTCATCCACACTGTCTCACAGACATAGCAACTAGAAATTCTGATGAAGGCACACCCTCAACTGAGGCATCTCCAGATAACTGTAGCTCTGAAATGTTGAAATGTTGGCAGCTTCACTTCTCTCCTATGTGTCCTTGTGGATTGCTCAGATGATCTCTTCCTGCCCACCTCCTCTCCTAGCTCTCAAAATTAGCCTGCATTCCCTTTTGAGCACACCCTCAAACAGGTCAGTAAAGAGACATTTAAACAACATCCTATGAAAATCCAGAGGGCAAACTCTAAACCAGGAATAAAGCTCACACCCAAAAAAGACAAACCCAGAAACGAATTCCTAGGCCCGTTATCACCACAAACCCAGATGGCTAGACACGAACATAGGAATATAATGAATAACAGCCAGGAAAATATTTCACCAAGAAAGCCAAGCTATGATTTCACAGCAGGTCCTGAGAAACTAAAACATGCAAGAGATCGAATGCAAAAAAGATTCTATGGGGAAGGGAGAGGAATGAGAACCTGAGGATGGGATAGAGGTACACAAGAAAACCTGAAGTCAGGCAGAGAGATGGGGAGCAGGGAACGAGCAATGAAGGAAGAGAAAGAGAATAGAGAGAGTGCATGTGCAGAAAATAGAGACAGAGTACAAATATAGAAGGTTTTACAGGTATATAACGCACAAACGGGAAACAGCAGCAGTTGATTGAGGTAGCTAATGGCTTAAGCATTTCCTAAGTCACTAAGAGCAGGACATTGAAAATGCCTGTCCACTGACAAATATTGAGGCAAGGATCATCCAAAGAACAACAAATGGAAGAGAGAATCACAAGAATTAAAAATGAATAGCAAGCAGGCAGTGGTGGTGCACATCTGTAATTCCAGCACTCTGGGAGGCAGAGGCAAGTAGATTGCTGAGTTAGAGTCCAGCCTGGTCTACAGAGTGAGTTCCAGGACAGCCAGGGCTATACAGAGAAACCCTATCTTGAAAGAAAAGAAGCCAACAAATCCAAAACAACAACAACAACAACAACAACCAAAATATGAATCACAAAAAAAGCGATAAATTGGTAAAAACAAAAATTGAATTCTAAAACTTTCCAGGCACTAAATAGCCAAAAGTTCTGCAACATATGATAAGGCAAAACCACAAATGATTGGAGGAAGAGAAAAAAAAATAAAAAGGAGAAGGAGAGGAAGGGAGAGGAGGAAGTAAGAGGAGGAGGAGGAAGAAGTAGAGGAGGAGGAGGAGGAGGAAGAAGAAGAAGAAGAACAACAACAACAACAGCAAAAACAACAAGAAAACAAGAAGAAAAAGAGGGCAAGGGTGAGGATGAGGGTGGGGTGATGGCAATCAATCAGTAAAAAGGACAAGAAAATATTTCCAATTAACACTAAATGAAAACATTCCCAAACTAAAGAAGGTGCCTGTTAATTTAAAAGAAGCATCCAAAATACAAAATACTTTGGGAAATAGTCCCTTTGCCACATACTAATAAAAACACTGAACTTCTAAAGTAAAACAATAAACAAGCTACAATAGAAAAAAAATAACAAACTAGAGAAAAAAACAAGTCACATATGCAAGCAGAGCTACTAGATTTACACCTGTCTTTTTAATGAATGTTATAAAACACAAAAGGGTTTGGACACGTGCTGCAGAGTCAGAGAAACCACACATGTTCCTACAAGAAAGCCACTGGTCTGAATGTTTTGGGCAGATTCACAATCAGTCAGGATAGTGAGGTCACTCAGAGGCCACTGATTGATTTGTCAAGTGAGGAGCCACACAAGAGACCTCACAGGTGTTCACATCTGGCTGATGTTTCCCATCCAGCCACAGAGAGAACCCCCACTCCAACACCCACTGCTCAGCCATCTGTCCCTACCCATTGTGGGCAGTGATCCTGTGCTCACCATGTCGCGATTTCAGAGCTTCCCTGAGGTCCCCTCACAGCACACAACAGCAGAGATCAGAGCAGGACACGGAGAATCATTCAAGCTGCACAGCAAGGATGAATTTCCCCACCCGCAGGAAGGGCAGGAAGTCCTCCTGCAAGAGCGGCTTCTCCCTGTGCTGTCAGCAACTGCGGGAACTTTCTGGTGAATCAGGGCCTTGGGGGCGGGGCTGTGACGTCATCACTGTAGGATGGCTCTCCTGCCTGCCCATCGCCTGCCTGTCTGCCTGCCTGTCTCCTGCTGTGGGCGCAGGGTAGAACCCCAGGGCCTCCTTCTATAGAGGGCTGGGGGCGGGGCCATGGGAGGGGGCGGGGCCGGTGACAGACAGACAAACAGGGCAGTGAGCTTGTTCAGTATTCATGCCTTGGCCTGCCCTCACCCGGCGACGCCCCGCCCTCTGGCCCTGGGCCCCGCCCACCTCAGCAGAGCTGAGCTCCCAGGGGAAATAGATGCAGGGATGCTGTGGTCGGGGGCGTGGCCATCAGCTGGGGCTCCTCCCTGTGGGCGTGAACCTGTGGGGGCAGGGTATCGATGTCCTGGTAGGAGGGAAAGGTAGTGGGGTTACGGGGTGAGGGGAAAGGCAGGGGACTGCAGTGTCAGAGATGGAGCAGGCTCAGGGCATCTGCACAGGGCCACAGGCTGACTCAGGCCACACCTGAACCTTCCTGTCACTCTCACCTCGCCCCGCCCCATAGCAGCTCTGGGAGCCACGCCCCCACCTGTCACTCTCAGCCCCTGCCCCGCCCCCAGCTTCCATAGACCAGAGTTTAGAAGGTTATAAAAGTTCCGTCTCATTCACACTCTGGGAAGAATCATGGGACATTGTGTCTTCCACTGTCTAGTGTAGGGAAGTGCAGTCTCACAGGACACACTGAGCCAGGAGTTGAACATTCTCTCTGTTGTTCATATGCTATTGTATGCTAGTCATGGTTACAAAATATCTCCAAACTTCCTGTGACTCCTGTCATCTGCAGAACATGCCATTAGGCTAAATCCAAAATGCCTGGATTATAAAGATTCGACACCCGTCCTGTCCAATATCAGTACCTGTGCAGACATTCACTGAGTTATTATGCTGATCTCTTGCCTGATAATCAGTCCCTGGCAGTCAGTGCCATTTGATGAAACATTTCTCTGTTGATGTTTGTTCACACCTCATTAAGAATTTGAGAACAATTTCATACATTTTTTTCTAAAGGACATGAAAGATTCCACATGGCATTTCTGAGAAACAATTGTATTGCTAATGTGATTATGTACCATATATTTTTCATTCATGTCTAGTTGGTATTTGTTTTGAAACAGTTCTGTGTTTCATTATATTGCAACAACACAAATGTATTTCTATTATGCCAATTTATGTAACTTGGTTAGATTCCAATCAGTGCCACCGATGGAGCATTACATTTGATTTATATTTGTTTGAACTACATTATTTTTGGCCCATAATATTCACACTGATTTAAATAGATTCTTTATCTCCATTTTTGGAATGGTTGCTAAGTCACTGGCTTAAAATAAAATCTGGCTGTGGAGTTTATTGCACTATCTTAAATAATATGAAAAAAATTGTCTTCATACTTTTGTTGAATTATGCTTTGACAATTTGAATATTTTTCAGTACTTCTGCAGACCTGTATACTGGGAAGATTGATACTGTGATATTCTATCCTTGTTGTATATTGTGTGGTAGTATCAGGTCAAATGAATTGGGAATGTGTGTTGAGGCTGACTCTTCACTCCATTGTGACCCCTATGGAAATTCTTTCTTGGTCTGTGGCAGTCTTTTGGAAGTAATTTGGTGCATATGCGGATTGGACTTGGATCCATACTACACTCATTACAGGCAGAATACAGTTCAAATATAAACGTCCTTCAATGAGCTTGAATTTGATTTTGCCAAGATTGAGAGCTGAGAGTCCATGTTGTTTTCCACAGGGAAATCATTCATGTCCTTGGAAAACAGATGCCTGATCTCTGAGCCCTCTGCACCAAGCCAAGTTTCACTCAGCAGCCTGATATCCCAGGAAGACCTGCCTTCTCCTGCCACCTCTCCACATACCTTCATCTGAAACATAAAGAACTGGAGGTCTGGAAAAAGATATACTAAGGATACCCATCAGATGACGGCCACACCAGGATCAATAAGGTGCATGCCCTCCCAATACCCACTACAATAGGAATTTTTATGGACCAACATTTTCAGGAAACCCTTGAAACAACACAATCAGCAAAAGACATGGATACATAATACATAATACCTCCAAAGAAGGCCTACACCAATACAGCAAGCCCGGGATAGCAAGAAATATAGGAAAATGACTACAATTAAACCTTGTAAAGATGATAGTGTTCTTTAAATAGAAAAAGTGTCAAAACTGAAGATAATCTTGGAAAAATAATAAAGATAAAATGGTAGATTTAGGACATATTTCTAAACTAAATAAATAAATTTATTTTGTATTTTTACTGTTTTACCATTATTATTTTCCAACAAATTCTTCAATTTTAACATTTTTCTATATATTTGTTCAACTTTCTCAGAAATATTTTGCATGTAATCTCCAATTTTTTCATAAAATTTTTATGTGCTTCGTCAATTAGTAAACAAATATTTTCTATGTTAACCATTTTACCATTATTATTTTACAATAAATTATTCAAATTTACATTATTTTTCTTTACCTTTCTTCAGTTTTTCGGAAATATAGTCTATGTAAAGCTTCAACTTTGTCATAAAATATTTCTATTTCCCACTTCAATTTGTTTAGAAATGTTGTCCATGAAAATTTTCTATTTTATATATATTTTTTATATTTCTTCAATTTTATCAGGCATATTTTTCATCAAATCCTTCCAAGTTATCAGAAATTTTTCTATGTACTTGGTCAATTAGTAAAGATACATTTTGTTTCCTATTTTGCCACTATTGTTTTCCAAAATTGTCAATTTAAACAATATTTCTATATATTTCCTCCATCTTATCAATAATATTTTCCTTGAAAATATTCAATTTTATCAGACTATATTTCTAATTAACTCTTTAAGAAGTGTAGAATTCCTTTCTATGTCTACCATGGATTGAAGATTCATGGAAATCTTCAATTTGAACACTTTCTATATATGTGTTCTATTTTATCAGAAATATTTTGCATCAAAATCTTCAATTATAATGGAAATATTTTCTATGTGATTGGCCAATTACTACAGAAATATTTTCTTTGTTTACACTTTTGAAAATATTATCTTCCATCAAATTCTTCATATTTATTATATATTTCTATATATTTCTCCAGTTCAGAAATACCATGTAAATCTTCAAATTTATCATAAAATACTTCTATTTACCAATTCAATTAGTTTAGACATATTAATATGTCTATAATTTTAACCATATGTCTTCAATTTTAACACTTTTTTCTATACTTCTTCAATTTTATCAGAAATATTTTCCATCAAAACCTTTTATTTTACTAGAATATATTTTATGTGCTTGGTCAATTAGTAAAGGTGTATTTTATATGTTTACTATTTTACCATTATTATTTTCCACCAAGTTCAATTTTAACTCTATTTCTTATACATTTCTTCTATTTTTAAGTAACATTTCCATGAAAACATTCAATATTAACACATTTTTTATATACTTCATAATTTTTTCAGCCATATATTTGAAGTATATATTCAATTTTATCAGGAAATGTTTCTACTTATCTCTTTCATTAGTTCAGAAATGTTTTCTGTTTCCTGAATTTTTAATCTTAGCCATTCTGACTGGTGTAAGGTGAAATCTCAGGGTTGTTTTGATTTGCATTTCCCTAATGACTAATGAAGTTGAGCATTTTTTAAGATGCTTCTCCGCCATCCGAAGTTCTTCAGGTGACAATTCTTTGTTTAACTCTGTTCCCCATTTTTAAATAGGGTTATTTGGTTTTCTGGAGTCTAACTTCTTGAGTTCTTTATATATATTGGATATTAGCCCTCTATCTGATGTAGGATTGGTGAAGATCTTTTCCCAATTTGTTGGTTGCTGATTTGTCCTTTTGATGGTGTCCTTTGCCGTACAGAATCTTTGTAATTTTGAGGTCCCATATGTCAATTCTTGATCTTAGCGCATACGCTATTGGTGTTCTGTTCAGAAACTTTCTCCCTGTACCGATGTCCCCAAAGGTCTTCCCCAGTTTCTTTTCTATTAGCTTCAGAGTGTCTGGCTTTATGTGGAGGTCCTTAATCCATTTGGATTTGAGCTTAGTACAAGGAGACAAGGATGGATCAATTCGCATTCTTCTGCATGCTGACCTCCAGTTGAACCAGCACCATTTGTTGAAAAGGCTATCTTTTTTCCATTGGATGTTTTCAGCCCCTTTGTCGAGGATCAAGTGGCCATAGGTGTGTGGGTTCATTAGAAAGAAAAACACTCCTTCACTGCTGGTGGGGTTGCAAATTGGTACAACCACTCTGGAAATCAGTCTAGCGATTCCTCCGAAAACTGGGCACCTCACTTCCAGAAGATCCTGCTATACCACTCCTGGGCATATACTCAAAGGATTCCCCACCATGTAATAAGGATACATGCTCTACTATGTTCATAGCAGCCCTATTTATAATTGCCAGATGCTGGAAAGAACCCAGGTATCCCTCAACAGAAGAGTGGATGCAAAAAATGTGGTATATCTACACAATAGAGTACTATTCAGCCATTAGAAACAATGAATTCATGAAATTTTTAGGCAAGTGGATGGAGCTAGAGAACATCATACTAAGTGAGGTAACCCAGACTCAAAAGGTGAATCATGGTATGCACTCACTAATAAGTGGATATTAACCTAGAAAACTGGAATACCCAAAACATAATCTACACATCAATTGAGGTACAAGAAAGGAGGAGTGGCCCCTTGTTCTGGAAAGACTCAGTGAAGCAGTATTCGGCAAAACCAGAACGGGGAAGTGGGAAGGGGTGGGTGGGAGGACAGGGGGAGAGAAGGGGGCTTATGGGACTTTCGGGGAGTGGGGGGCTAGAAAAGGGGAAATCATTCGAAATGTAAATAAAAAATATATCGAATAAAAAAAATTTAAAAAAATAAAAATAAAAAATAAACATATCCAAGAAAGTGAAAGGCATTTGTATTGAAAATAGCAATAAAAGATATTTTTGTATAAAAAAATTACTAAATTAATTAAAAGGGAAATTACAAACAAACAAAATAAGAAATGTTTTCTATATTTATCATTTTACCTGTATTTTTCCATGAAAATCTTCATTTTAACAAATTTTCTATAATTTTTCAATTTTATCAGAAATATTTTCCTTCAAAACATTCAATTTTATCAGAAAATTATTCTTTGTGCTTGGTCATTTAGCAAAGATTAATTTGATATGTTTAGTTTTTACCATTAGTATTGTCCAACAATTGCTGTTATTTTAACACATTTTTCTATACATTTCTTCAAATTTATTAGCTTATTCCTCAAAATCTCCAATTTTACCACAAAATTTTCTCTGCATTTGGTCAATTATTAAAGACATATTTTCTATGTTTACCAATTTACTATGGTTATTTTCTATTAAATTATTCAACTTTATGACATTTGTCTACATATCACTACAATTTCATCAGAAATATGTTAGACTAAAATCTTCAGTTTTATCAGAAAATGTTTCTACATACTACATCATTAAGTTTGGAAATGTGTAATGTGTCTACCATTTTATCTGTATTATTTTCCATGACAATCTTTAATTTTAACACTTTTTTCTATACTTCTTCAATTTTGTAAGAAATGTTTTCCATCAATATCCACTATTTTATTAGAAAATATTTCTTTGTTCTTGGCCAATTAGTATGGATATATTTTCTATGTTTACTATTTCACCATTATTATTTTTCAGGAAATTCTTCAATTTTAGCACTTTCTCCTATGTATTTCTTCAATTTTATCAAGCAAAGTTTCTATTGACCACTTCAATTATTTTAGAAATGCTTAATATATCTACTATTTTATCTGTATTTTTATCCTTGAAAATCTTCTATTTAAGTTATTTTTGTATGTATTTTTTAATTTTATCAGAAATATATTATATGTAAATCTTCCATTTTATGAAAAAAGTTTCTATTTATTTAAATAGTTTAGAAACGTTTTCTGTCTACCATTTTATCTATATTATTTTCCATGAAAATCTTCAATTTTAATACATTTTTCTATAGTTCTTCATTTGTAACAGAAATATTTTCCATCACAACCTTCAATATTATTAGGTTTTTTCTACTTGCTTTGTCAAACCATTTAAAATATAAATAAAGAACAAACCTAATAAAAATAATTTTAAAAAAGAAATATTTTCCATCCAAATCTAATTATTAGAATTTTTTCCTATATGCTTGGCCAATTAGAAAAGATATTTTGTATTTTCACTATTTTACAATTATTGTTTTCCAACAAATTCTATAATTTTAATGCTTGTTGCCATATATTTCTCTAATTTTATCAATATTTTCCATGAAAATCTTCAATTTTATCAGAAAATGATTCTATTTACCACTTTAATTAGATTAGAAATGGTTAATATGTCTACCATATCTATATGGTATGGTACTATCTATAACACATAATATCTGTAAAATTTTCCTTCAATCTGTAAAATTTTCTCTTCAATCCTATCATTTTGTATATATTTTCTTCAAATATATTGGAAATATTTTCCATCAAAATCTTCAATTTCATCAGAAAATGATTCTACTTAACTCTTTAATTAATTTAGAATTTTTTAAAAGATGTATTTTTTATTTTATGTAAGTACACTGTAGCTGTGTTCAGATTTGAACTCAGGACCTTTGGAAGAGAAGTCGGTGCTCTTATCTGCTGAGCCACCTCTCCAGCCCCAATGTATATTTCTATTTTTACCATTTTAGCTATATTATTTCCTATGAAAATCTATTTTAACACTTTTTTTCTAGAGTTACTTACTTGTATCAGACATATTTTTCATCAAAATCGTCAAAATTATCAGAAAATGTTTCTATGCTTGGTTATTTATTAGAAGTAATTCTTCAATATTTGCTTTTTAACTGTATTATTTTATAACAAATTCTTCTATTTCAACACTTTCAATATATTTCTTCAATTTTGTCAAAAATAAATTTTTCCTTGTAAATTTTCAATTTTAGCAGAAAATGTTTCTGCTTCCTTTTTAATTATTTTACAAATGTTTTTGATTCAACCATTTTATCAGTAATATTTTCCATGAAAATATTCTATCTAAATATTTTACTTTTTATTTTCTCTATTTTAACAGAAATATATTCCTTCAAACTCTACAATTTTTTCAGCATGTTTTTCTATCTGCTTAGTCAATTAGTAAAGATATATTTCCTATGTATACTATTTTACCTTTATTATTTTCCAACAAATTCTTCAGTTTTAGCATGTTTTTCTATATATTTCCTCAATTTTATCAGAAATAGTATCCATGAAAACCTTAAATTTTATCCGATATTGGTTCTTCTTACTACTTCAGTAATTTTAGAAATATTTAATTTTCTCTATCATTTTTTATGTATTATATTCCATGACATCTTTATTTCTTCAATTTTATCAGACATATTTTCTATCAATATATTCAATTTTATTAAAATATGATTCTTTGTGCTTGGTCAATTAAGATATAGTATCTATATTTTCTATTTTACCATTATTATTTACCAACAAATTCTATTTTAACCCATTTTTATATATTTCTTCAATTATTTTCTGAAATATTTTCCATATAATTCTTCAATTTTATCAGAAAATGTTTCTACTTACCTCTTCATTTAGTTTAGAAATGTTTCCTATGTCCTCCATATTATCTGTATAATTTTCCAGGAATATCTTCAATTTTAACACATTTTTCTATATATTTCTTCAATTTTACCTGAAATACTTTTGATAAAAATCTACAACTTTATCAGAAAATATGTTTACTTAACACTTCAATTAGTTCAGAAATGTTTAATATGTCTACCATTTTATCTGTATTATTTTCCATGAAAATATTCAGTTTTAAAACATTTTTGTACATATTTCTAAGGCAAAGAGATAGACAAGAGCTGTTCAGAACATGTATAATTTGGACATCTGTTGACAATTTTGGACACACAACTTTTGGGAAGTGTCTGGTTAGATGGCTTTCTCACAGCCTGACTGACAGAGCAGGGAATACAGAGAATGCACTATACCCTTTGTTTTCATCTCTCAGTCACAGTGTCAGATCTGAGTAATCTTGTTTTCCTGATTCCTCTCCACAAGCATCATCTCCAAGCAAGATCGTCCTGAGAAAGTCCCTCCCGTCCTGAATCTCTACATGCTGAAGGTGACCCTGGAACTGCCTTCTAACAAGTTCATGCGGCCAAAGCCTAGGAAGAAAGTGGACATCTCAAGTCTTCTGCTGCCAATGTGATGGGCTGGCTCTTCTCTCCATCCTGACCCAGGCCTCCACAGCTAACACATTTGGAAATAAAGTACAGCACTTTCCCATTGTTCTGACACTGACAAATCTCAGTGGCTGAGACCTCTGGCTTTTGAAAGGGAGGTGATCAACATTTGTGTCCTAGGAGAGTCTCCCAGGATGGGTGCCTCAGCTTCTGTTCAGTAGAGGGAGAACATTAGCAGGAAGGCAAAGCCTGTTCCCCATGACATACACAATCCCTTGTCTGAACATTCTAGTGAATCCGGGAGAGCTCTAGGCATCCCCTGTGATGTCATCAGTGATGTCACAACACCCACTGCTCTCAGGGCTTTCAATTAGTCCCTAGAGAGTTCACCCGTATTTATGTCTGCAAGATGGAAGAAGAGTCTACTTGAGAGTGAGAATGGGGAGCATAGAGAAATGAGAGAGAGGCCAAAGGAAGCTGACTTTCCATCTCACTGTAAACCAGCAAGGAAGATGTGGTCCTGAGAAAGGCACAGTGAGTCATGTAACAGTGATGTTAAAATTCCTGGGGTAGGCACACTTGAGCCTGGCTTCCCAGAAGTGGCTAACAGGAAATAGTGCCAATGTAAATTTAATAAACTTGCCTGTTTATCATAATTCCTGAAGTGTGAGTATTCTAGTTCATTTGTTTGTCCATTACCTAAGACAAGAGGTGGCTAGTCCAAAGCTATTATGCTGTAAATATGTATATTTTCCTCTTTTTGGAAATGGGGGTATAACCTGGGGACAAAAGGAGACCATAATATCTCAGGGAGGAAATTATATCTGCTAGTTTATATGAGTTCATTACTCTACCCTCAGTTTGTTTTTTTTTTATGTACAGTAGCTATCAGACTATATTAACTCAATGAAAAATAGTGTTATGAGACATTACATTCTCATAACTTCTCTGACAGCCTGAAAAAAAAAACCCTAAAATTTCTCAATTGGCAGATTTGTTCTCAGACATATCTTTAATGCAGCCAAACAACTACCAGAATCAGAGATTAGATACATTTTCCAGCTCAAGGTTCTTTAAGTCTTTCAGTTGGATGATTTTCTCAGTCTTTTTATGATGGTTTGCCATACACAGCTATTTATTCCACAGTCATGAGCCTAGAATCCACAACAGGGCATCTGATTATGAACACTTCATATGGGGACTTAGGGATTGTGCCATTTTTTTTTCTGGTTTTCATAGCTAGTTGGTTGGTGTCTATGAAGACAAGTTGTAACCTGTGGAGTTGTTTAAAAGCTTGGAGAGGCCATATCTTTAGTCATCATAAGAATGTGTAGGGAGGCAAACAAAATACCTGTCTGCTTAGATATCCAAACCTCTACAGGCTGATGGCCGAGCTGAGATCCACAGAGCAGGCATTTCAAGCCTGTGCTAAAGTCTTTCCTGTCTCACTGGATTCCAGGTGTGCTCTCTTTCTCTTTGGTCCTCAGCCTGGTCTGTGCATTCTCTATGCCTTCCCACTCTGCAAGTTTACTTGTGCTCCTCTAACTGCAGAGGCAGGGATATGCCACAAATATCCTCTATCAACAACTGTTATCAAAAATTACGAAAAGAAATTGGACAATCTGACCACTCACCTGATGCCTACTGAGAGAAATGAGCTGCAAGATTGCCTGGCATTTATCCCTGACAAATGGACTGATAAATTGGACTATAGCCATTCATTGTTTCCAAATTCATAGTGTTATTCGTGGATCTGCAATGCCCCACTCATCTTATATTTTCATTTTTTTTTTGTTCTATGTGGTTGTACCTCCAGGATGTCACTGTGCCCACCATTATGTCCATAAGTGGTTCTCCAAGGAAGAGTGTACCTTGGTACACTTTGGAAACCCTTAGCAGTTTATAGAGTTGTCTTGGTTTTAATCCCCACAATAACTTGCAATTTCTGACTGATTTTGCTCCTGAGAAAAGAGTGGGATAGACTGCATTCCCTATCCTACTGAGTGACCTCATGCAACCAGGGCATCCTCCAGTTGGATACATAGCCCTTGTTCACCTAGTGTCAGGATATCATGTTTCATGATTGAGTATTGATTAACAGTTGATTGATGATCAGTTATTTATCAGTTATTGATCCATATTCTGCCCCTCATTAGCCGTCATACCCCCTACAAGCCTCAGCCTCACCACACACACACTAGCTAGACTCTCAAGCTTCAACAAACTACCTTAGGCTCTGCCCCAGGCCCCGCCTCTGCATTACTAAGCCCTGCCCACAGTGTGACCTCTCAGACCTCTGGCCCTACCTAATCTGCTCCTGAGCTCCACCCTCAATTTCGTCACTCTGATCTCAGGCAATGCCTCCTGAGTGCAGAGCGAGCTTGCACTCAAACTAACTGCTCTGTCCTCAGGCCCTGGCCCTATGCTCTTAAGTCCCACCATCAGTCTGACTGCTCCTCACTTAAGCCCTGCCATCTGTGTGCAGACAGTACACAGGATTCAGGATATTGACCCCATGGTATGTATTCTTTGAGGACCACCCTGTGCTGATATTTTGTTTTAGGTCAGTGTTCATGGGAGTCTACATGCCTAGGGACATGCCCTACACAGGGCGTATTCTTTGTATGAGAAAGTAAAGTAAAGTCATTTTCAGGTAATATCACACCTACAGAGATTAGAGAATGAGGACAATGAAGCCTTGGAGAACCACAAGAAGCTCAAGAAGAAGAAATTCTTCTATTGCTAAGTGCCTCTCAGGGAGTCCACCGGTTGTGGAATGCTCATTTCTACGTTTGTTTTTGGACTACAGATTCTGTAGCTCTTATTTTATCACTTTTGCCTCTTTCCCATCAGATAAATTGTGGGATTTGGACTACATTTTGTTAAATGTGAAAAAGACTGTTATCCCTCCCAGCATTTTCTTTTCAGCCTCATGAGCCTTAAGAATAATCAAAAAAAGTATGGCAGCTCTGGGCTCAGACAGGGTTTGAAAATCTGATTGTTATGAACCAGGTATATAGAATATCCTCCCTTGGGTCTCTTGTACTATCTTGAGAATATTTATCCTCTATACAACTTTTGTTGTTTTCCTGTTACCTTTGTCGGAGACAGACAATTATATCTATTATTTATGGTCTAGGGAAAAGAGTTCTCATAGCTTATATTGCCCTTTTCGAGTCTTCATGGGTTTCTGTGGCCTGGATGTGTTGTTAAACCTAATCCATCCCTTTACCTGATTATTTTATCTATGGAATTTTACAAGCTCTTAATCTATATTTATGTTCTTTGTAAAAGTATATGTCTATATATTAATCTACACACACATGTATTCAAGTGGATATATATATATATATATATATATATATATACACACACACACAAACATACATATATATACATGAACGCATATATATCCATTATATATAATGAAACTCCTGTTAGGACCTTTGCAGAGGCTGGAGGTTGGAGTGAATTGAAGTCTCTATGGAGACACTCATTTTCTTGAAGCCTACACCTCACATGTAAATGGGATGTTCATTATCCTTTCTTTCTGAAGGCTCTTGGGATAGGACTGATCCTAAGGCATTGTACATTCTATCCAAATACTCTACCAGTGAGTGGCAGGTCTAGAATATCATTCTTCATCTACAAAATTACAGGGTAGATTGAATGAAAGCATTTAGCTTGAAATGTGACCATCCATAGATTGGCCATCATAGAGGATGGCTGAAAGAATGCTCTCAAGATTGGTGATGTTTAGCTACCTGATAGAGAAATTACACTCCACTATGTGTAATAAGGACATTTCAGTCTGGGAAAGTGTAATATAAAAATATTCTATACCTGTACATGTGCCAGTAGAAGATACCAGGTTAATCTGTATATCTAGGATCATTATTCAAAGCAATCACACATTATGCTGAGGACCCACTCTTGAATAAGTCAAAGCCAGACCCAGGCTCCTTCCAGGTACTAGTATGGACATGAAGACCTACTCAATATGGTAGTTCCTTGATAGTGTGTCTTAAACAGAGTATTACAAAGTTTCTAGTATGCACTTTCTTTTTCAGGGTCAGCTCAAAAAGATAAGGTGACTTAAGGCATAGAGATACAAATCTGTCAAGATTCTCTGGATATTGATCTTTGAAAAGCCACAGTTTGCCAGGAACTGTCTGGGGTCCATTAGTTCACTACCTCCACATTTAACTCTCTGGTTTATATCCAGTCTCAGTAAGTCAGTGACACCCCATAAATCATAAATCATTTGTCAAGGAACAGACTTAGCTTGGAGAGAGATTCTAAGGAAGAGGTGTCTGATAGTAGAAAAACAAAAGCCTAGAATGGTGGGTGCAAGATGGTGGCCAATGTTCATCTCAGGAAAGCTTTACCACCTTCTTTCTCTTTCTTCTATTGTCTTTCGTTCTGATCAGTTTTCACTGAAGATTTCCAGTCAGCTCCTGTTCTCTCTAGGTGTTGCCTGTGACAGTTCTCCAAGT
The DNA here is from genome assembly GCF_947179515.1 of Apodemus sylvaticus. Taxonomy (NCBI): domain Eukaryota; kingdom Metazoa; phylum Chordata; class Mammalia; order Rodentia; family Muridae; genus Apodemus; species Apodemus sylvaticus. The sequence continues at coordinate 58,301,460 of NC_067492.1, read as the reverse complement.
AGTTCTCTCTTGCTATTCTGAAAACCTTCTCTTAAAAGTTTTTCTCTTGCATCTCATAAGCCCAGTCACTTATTTTACATATAAATCCAGTTAATTACTCCTGCTCTCTTTTTGGTTTTCATATAAATAGGCATTATGTGAACCTAGCACTTTGCTTCTTTTTTTTTATTGTATACTTTTTTCGTTTTTTTGTTTCTTTATTTTTGTTTTTGTTTTTTTCGACACAGGGTTACTCTGTATAGCCTTGGCTATCCTGGAACTCACTCTGTAGAGCAGGCTGGCCACGAACTCAGAAATCCTCCTGCGTCTGCCTCCCAAGTGCTGGGATTAAAGGCGTGAGCACCACTGCCTGGCAGCACTATGCTTCTTAAGGGACAAAAATCACATATTTCCCTTTAAGTTTGCAAAATAAATTAGAGATACACTTTCTTCTGTCAAGCACAATGGATAACCAAGCTGTGGGTACCCTTTCTAGAAACAACTTCTAGAACACCTGGGACTACCCTTGCCCTGTGCCACGCTGATCTTGAACTCAGTTATCTGACTGCCTTGTTAAGAAAAAATTCCTAAATCTCTTTATTTCTTTTCTTACTACAATTCTGAAAAGTTGCTACACAGTTCAGTTGCTTTTGTTACTTTAGTTTCATAAAGCCTCTTATGCAATTCACATTGCATCCTTATATTTTCACATAGTTGAGAAATTATCTATTTTCCAAGTCATATTTTTAAAGAACTTTGCATAGCCTAAATGGCTGTTCAGAATATGCCTGCCTTTAACATTTGCTGAGAAATTAGCCATGCCTTGATTCTGGACTCTAGTTAGCTATAAGTATCATGGAGTCATTAACATTATCAAGGACATTCATCAAAGGAGGAATGTAAAATATGTACATTATTGTATAAAGGAGATGTATACCCACATCATCTATCAACACTCCTGGAGGCCATGCCTGCTGTTTCTATCCCAAAGGCAATAACCATTTCATTCTCTATCAAAGAAGGCCTGCCAGTCAAACATTCATAGCCCTCCTGTAAGTAGTCAGTTGTCTGATAGAAGATATACTTCCTCAATATACTCTGAGACCTTCTTTGTCCAAAGAGACTCTTTAACTGTACCTGTAAGTATCCAGGTTTGGACAGACATGCTATCTCCCAGAATCCTTTGGGCTAGTCTGTAGATCCATACACTGAGGTACATTGGAGCTTCCTCCCAACATTCTTTAGATAAAGATATTTTCTTGTTTTCAAGAAGTATTCATTATAATGCCCCAGTGTGGAAGAGGATAATATCAATTCTCTATTTTATATATGTGCTTATCTGGATGACCTCCTCAAAACTGATTCCAAAGTATGTGATGATAGGCCATGATTTTGAGCCCACAGAGACCATTGGGAGAAACAAAGCCCTGTATAAATGTGTGGTGTCCTAAGACAGTTAGCATGTATACCTTACTTACCTATACCTTCACATCTGCAGAGGTACCTCCATGAAAACAGGAATAGTACAGTACAATCAAAGCAAAACAAGTGCTGGAAGACAAAGGCCAAGTGCAGAATCAGGAGTAATTGCTCATAAGTTAAGAATATTTGTTGTTCTCTGGGAGGACATATATGGTGTTTAACAAGGACCACCTGATAAGAGAGGATCAGATAACCTATTTAGAGAGCTGAGTGAACTGATTGCAGGATGACCATAGTCAAACGGTAGGCCTAAAAACAAAGAAATAAAACAAAAATAAAAAACAAAAGAAACTTTCGTTCATATAAGATAAATATAAAAATAAACATAACCAGCAACACAAACATCAAAATAATCACATCAAAAACATGATCAAGGAAAATATATATAAAAAGTTCTTTCCTTACATGATGTGGAAGGTCATTATCTCTGTTGTGTGATTATCATTGATGCTATATTACAAGAAAAAATTAGCAAATAGTTTTGCATTTTGGATTTCTTTTATACTGCCTTGTGAATGTTTATTTTTCTTTAGTATCTGAAGAGAAAGGTGACTTTACTTCTAATAAATGGGTCCACAGTGGAGTAAAGAATACGGGTTACACAGTAATATGTTTAAGGGGTAACAATAAACATGACAGTATGACTATAGTTTGGTACAAATTGCATCATAAAGTGTGTACCCATGGAGTAAGCCACATAATCCACACAATAAACACAACCCGTTAAGTAGCCCTTGCTGGCTGAGAATTCACTATGTAGCCCTGGCCACCCAGAATTTACAAAGAATATTTTCCTGCACATTCTGAAGTTTCAGGGGTATGAAAACACACATAAATAACCAAGATTGTCTTAAAGGTGAAGAATTCTCCCCCTCTTACTATGAGGGTGTTCCTCCATCCAACCCACTCCTACCTCCCTTCCCTCAATCGCCCTATACTGAGGCATTTTTCGAGCCTTCCTAGGACCAAGGATCTGACCTCCCATTGATGCCTGGCAAGGCAATCCTCTGTTACAAATATAGATGGAGCTGTGTGCACTCCTTGATTGATGGCTTAGTCCCTGGAAGCTCTGGTGGGTATGGTTGGTTTATAATGTTGTTATTTCTATGAGGTTGCAAACCCCTTCAGGTCCTTCAGTCCTTTCTCTAACTCCTCCTTTGGGGATCCCGTGCTCAGTTCAATGGTTGGCTGAGAGAATCTGCCTCTGTATTTGAAAGGCTGTGCCAGAGACTCTCAGGAGACAGCCTTTTCAGGTTCCTTTCAGCAAGCATTTCTTGGCATCTACAATAGTGCTGGGGTTTGGTGAATTTACATGGCTTGAATCCCCAGGTGGGACAGTCTCTGGATGACCTTTCTTCCATCTCTGCTCCACACTTTATCTCCATATTTACTCCTGTGATTAACTTGTTCCCCTTCTCAAAAGAGACAAAGCACCCACACTTTGTTCTTCCTTCTAAAGTTTCATGTGGTCTGTCAACTGCATCTTGGGTATTCTGAGCTTTTGGGTTAATATCCACTCACCAGCAAGTGCATACCATGTGTGTTCTTTTGTGATTGGTTTACCTCCACAACAAAAGAACTTCTGGGGGGAATCACCAACCCTAATGTCAAACTCTACGATATAACAATAGTGTTCAAAACTGTATGGTATTGGTCCAGAGACAGGCAGCAAGATCGGTGGAATAGAATTGTAGACCCTGAAATGAACCCACAGCTCTATGCTTACTTGATATTAGACAAAGGAACTAAAACCATCCAGTGGATAAAAAAAAGCATTTTTAACAAATGGTGCTGGATCAACTGGAGGTCAGCATGTAGAAAAATGGAAATTGACCCATTGAACAAAGCTCAAGTTCAAGTGGATCAAGGACCTCCACATAATATCAGAAATTGCAACTTTTGTTTTGGTTTTTTTGGAGACAGTTTCTCTATATAGCCCTGTCTGTCCTGGAACTCACTCTGTAGAGCAGACTGGCCTCGAACTCAGAAATTCGCCTCCCAGAGTGCTGTAATTACAGGAATGTGGCACCACTACCCGGCTTTAAATTACAACTTTTAACACAACTGTGCATCCCCTTGCTCTGTTCAGGGCTTATCTTGAACTCAGTAATCTGACTGCCTTTTTTTTTTTATTCTGCAAGTCATATTTATATACTTAAATGCTTATATACATAATGACAATATGTATTAAAAGAAAAAAAGACATCAATTTGAGAGGGAACAAATGAATGAGTGACATGGGGAAGACTTGAGGGGATATGAGAGGATGTGGAGGGACAAATGGAAAGGGAAATTAATATAATTACATTTTAATTAAAATTTTAAATGGAAAAAAGAATAATTTTTGAAAACCCTGATTGTCTTCTGTGTGTTATGCCAATTTTATATTAAAGCAGAATAATAAAAGAGAAACTCCAGGACATGTTCCTGCTAACAGGACAGCAAGTACAGTATTTTCTGGCAGCTTTTTGGAGAACATATCGCTAATCCTTTGATGTAGTGGCAAAGGAAGACTTCCTCAAAGAAATGAGGTAGAGCATATAGAAAAGATGATCCCGAAACACAAAGGCGCACATAGAGACTCAAGTCTGAGAAGCTACAACACTGCCTTTTTAAGAAAAAAAATACCTAAATTTTTAAGAAAAAAAAACCTAAATTTCTTTATTTCTATTCTTACTATGATTCTGATAGGTTGGCACACAGTACAGATACTTTTGATATTTTAGCTTCCTGAAACCTTTAATACAATTCATATTGTGTCCTTTTATTTCGCATAGTTGAGAAATTATCTATTTTCAAATTTTTAAAGAATTTTCCATAGCCTAAATGGCTGTCCAGAACACCACAGCCTTTACCATTTGCTGAGAAATTAGCCCATCCTTGCCTCTGGACTCTTGCTAGTGCTGATCATCATAGAGTTATTTACATTAACAAGAAGGACATTCCTCAAAGGAGGAATGTAAATTATGTACATTATTATATAAAGAAGATTATACACACATCAACTATCAACACTCCTGGATGCCTATGACTGCTGGTTCAATCCCAAAGGCAGAAACCATGTTATTCTGTCTCTAACAAGGCTTGCCAGTCAAACCCCTATAACCCTCCTTGTAAGTAGTCAGTTGTAAGCTAGAACATATACTTCCTCAGCGTACTCTGAGACCTTCCTTGGCAAAAGGGCCTCTATAACTAGCCCTCCAATTTTCCAGGCTTGGACAGACATGCTTTCCTGCAGAAAACTGTAGTCTGGATTGTAGATCCATACACTGTGGCTACATTGGAGCTTCCTTCCTACATTTTTTAAATAAATATTTTTTCTTGTATTCAAGAATTATTCATTATAATACTCCAGCCTCAAGGACGGTGTTATTAATTCTGAACTTTATAGATGTGCATAATCTATATTGTCATTCTAAAGTACAGGTGAGCAATCCCCTCCAAAACTTATGCTAAATAAATGATGCTGGGCCATGATTTTGAACCTACAGAGATCATTGGGGACAATATAACCCTGCATAAATATGTGGTATCATAAGATAATTAGGATGTATACATCACTTACCTGTACCTTCACATCTGAAGAGGTATTTCCATTTAAGTGGGGATGATATATTTCAATTAGAGCAGCACAAGTGCTGAAGACCAAGGCCTAGTGCAGAATTTGGAGTAATCACTTATAAGAGTATTTGTTGTCCTCTGGGAGGACATATGTGATGTTTAACAAGGACCACCTGATAATAGAGGATCTGATAACCCCTTTTGGCAGCTGAGGGAACTGATTGCAAGACGGCCATAGCCAAATGGTAGGGATAAAAAAATTAAGTAAAAAAGAACCATTCTTTCATATAAAATAAATTTAAAAATATACATGAACAACAACACAAACAGAAAAAGAATCTCATCAAGACCACCATCTATAAAAAGTTCTTTTCTTGCATGACTGAGAAATCATTATCTCTGTTGTGTTGTTATCACTGATGCTGTATTACAAAAATAATTTTGCAAAATGATGTGCATTTCTGGAATTTTTTATACTCTCTTGTGAATATTTTTATTTCCTTGGTATCTGAAGAGTAAGGTGACTGTATTTCTAATATATGAGTCCACAGTGCGAATAATGAATGTGGGTTAGAGATTACATGTTTTAGGGGTAACAATTAACATAGCAATATGGATATAGTTTGATAGGGATTGCATCATAAAGTGTGTATCCATGGAGTAAGCCATGTCATCCACACAATAGACACAACCCTCTGAGTAGCCCTAGCTGGCATATAATTCAATGTATAGCCCTGTGTGCCTATAATTTACAAGCAATCCTCTTTTTCTGTAGGTTCTGAAGTTACTGGAGTATGACAGCACAGCTGAATAACTAAGATGGCCTTGAGGGTGAAGAATTAGAAAGAAAATATCTATTCATAATAATAAGTTTTTTAAAGTGTTTGGGTTTATTTCCTTTTTTACTGGATGTTTTATTTATTTATATTTCAAATGTTAATCCCTTTCCTGGTTTCCTCCTCTCAGAAGCCCCCTAGCCCATCATCCCTCCCCCTGATTCTATGAGGGTGTTCCTACACCCACCACACTTCCACCTCCCTACTTCAATTCCCCTACACTGGGGTATCTATCAAGCCTTCATAGGACCAAGGACCTCTCCTCTCATTGGTGCCTGACAAGGCAATCCTCTGCTACATATGCAGCCATGTGTACTCTTTCCTTGACAACTTAGTCCCTGGAAGCTATGGTTGGTTGATGTTGTTGTTCTTCCTATGAGGTTGCAAATCATTTTAGCTCCTTCTGTCCTTTTTCTAACACCACCATTAGGGACCTCATGTGCAGATGAATGGTCAGCTGAGTGTGTCTGCCTCTGTATTTGAAAGGCTCTGACAGGGCCTCTTAGGAGACAGACATATCAGGATCCTTTCAGCAAGCATTTCTTGGCATCATCAATAATCCCGGGGTGATTGTATATGAGATGAATCCACATGTGGGACCACATCTGGGTGACCTTTCCTTCAGTCTCTTCTCTAACTTTATCTCTGTATTTCGTCCTATGAGAATCTTGTCTCCTTCTCAAAAGAACCAAAGAATCCACACTTTGATCTCCCTTCTCCTTGAGCCTCATGTTGTTTGTCAATTGTATCATAGGTATTCTAAACATTTGGGCTAATACCCACTTATACACTGAAACAAAAAGAAGAGAAAGTGGGGAAGAACCTGAAACACATGGTAATAGGGGAAATTTTCCAGAACAGAACACCAATAGATTATGCTCAAAAATCAAAAATTGACAAATGGCACCTCATAAAATCACAAAGATTCTGTAAGGCAAAAGACACTGTCAATAGGACAAAATGGCAACCTACAGATTGGGAAGAGTTCTTTACTAATCCCACATTTTATAGAGGGTTAATATCATATATATACAAAGAACTCAAGCAGTTAGACTCCTGAAAACCAAATAGCCCTTTTAAAAATGGGGTACAGAGCTAAACAAAGAATTCTCAACTGAGGAATACTGGATGGTTGAGAACCACCTAAAGTTCAACATCCTTAATCATCAGGGAAATATAAATCAAAACAGCCATGAGATTCCACCTCATACCAGTCATAATGGTCAAGATCAAAAAATCAGAGGACAGCAGATGCTGGAGAGGGTGTGGACAAAAAGGAACACTCCTCCATTGTTGGTGGGATGGAAAACTGGTAAAACCACTCTGGAAATCAGTTTGGTGGTTCCTCATAAAATTGTACATAGTATTACCTGATGACACAGCTACACCACTCCTCACCATATACAGATGATTCTCCAGGATGTAATAAGGACACATGCTCCATTATGTTCCAAGCAGCCTTATTTATAATAGCAAGACAGTACAGATAAAGAAAATGTGCTACATTTACACAACGTACTACTACTCAGATATTAAAAGCAATGAATTCATGAAATTCTTAGGCAAATGGAAGTAGCTAGAAACTATCATCCTGGGTGAGGTAGCCCAATCACAAAAGAACACACATGGTATGCAACTACAAATAAGTGGGTATTAGCCCAAAAGCTTTGAATACCCAAGATGCAATTCACAGACCACAAGAAGCTCAAGAAGAAGGAAGACCAAAGTATGAATACTTTGATCCTTATTGAAAAGTGGATCAAAATACCCATGTCTTACAGCCAACCAATAGAATGAACTTAGGTTCCCCAATGGAGCAGCTGGAGAAAGGACGAAAGGAGCTGAAGAGATTTGCAGCCCTACAGGAGGAACAATAATATGTGCCAACAAGTAATCCCAGAGCTCCCAGGGAATAAATCTCCACCCAAAGAGTGCACATGGAGGGACCCTTGGCTCCAGCTACCTATGTAGAAGAAGAAGCCCATTTAAGATATTGAGAGGAGAGGCTTCTGGTCCTGTGAAGGCTCAATTCCCCACAATAGGGGAATGCAAATCAGTTAATTTGGGGAGAGGTTTTATCAGGGGGAGGATGGTGTAATAGGGGGTTTTCAGAGGGGTAACTTACTCAGAAAAGGGATACTATTTGGCATGTAAATAAAGCAAAGATTTAAAAAAAAAAGAAAAATTTGACAGCAAATCCCATGGTGATTACCCAGCAGCCTTTTCTAGCACAGTGCTGGCTTATGCTAGAATCTCAGCAGACATATTTTGAATAAATGAAAATTTCACGAAAGTACTACTGGACTCAGAAACACACCACTCAGCTGCTCTCTGTCTGCAAGGTGACTTTAACATAACGTATTCGCAACAGGGCAATTCTTCTTAGTCACATATACTAGGTCAACTTAATTGCTCTTAAGGTGAGACTTGTATAAAAGTCTGTGTCTGCAGGAACAATGCAATCACACGACCCCATTCCAATCTTAGTTTGTGTTTTCATCAGCTCTATTGATCCACAGACTAATCAGTTTGTATTCTATATTATATATACATGACTTTAGGTTTTTGGTTTTTTTCCTAATATTTCAATGAAATAGAAAGGCCCAGATTTTAAAAATATGTCATAAATTAATAGTTCAGAACTGCCTTTTATACAGAGATGGTGATGACTACAAATAACTCTGACTGGTTTTAGCATCGACAACAGCCCTTTCCTCCCTATTTGTTGTGCAACAGGTATGTGGTTTGCTGAAGAAGGCTTTGCAAAAACACCAAGCCTTATTGTTCCTTGTATGAGTTACTCACATCCCTCAGTCTAGAACAATTGGATCTTAAATAATGGAAGACACTGCTGGGAGCTTTGAGATGAATAGGATTAAGTTCTAGCTTCCATGTGACTGCATCTGCAGGAGGGGTTTGAGAGGTAGGAAGGCTAAAATAAAGGAAAAGTGGAAAAAGTCATGCCTATAGACCTATAGACCAATAGAAGAACACGACCTATAGACCAATCAATGGACACCACTGAATAACATAAACAACACAGAGGTTGCCAAAAGGATGCAGTGTCTATTTTGGTTCATTATCTGTGATGGTTGATTGGCTCTATTAGAGAAATGTCAGGATCCTTGCTATTGGATATTTTATGTATTTACATTTCAAATGTTATGCCTCTTTCTAATTTCTCCACAGAAACTCTGTATCCCACCCTTGCTCCTTTTTCAATGAGGGTGCATGCCCCCACACACCCACTCCTGCCACCTTGCCCTGGCATTCTCCTACACTGGGGCATTGAGCTTGGGACCAAGGGCCTCTTCTCCCATTGATGTCCAAGGATTTTCTCTGCTACATATAATGCCAGAGCCACCCTTAATGTGGTAAAGGTCTTGTGGAGGACATTTCCATTAGTGATTTTTCTCAATGAAACACTTTCATTTCATAATGAAATTGTGTCTTTTTACATAAATTTACAGAGCACAACTGAACCCCATTGGACCTTTCTTAAAATATTCCGTTCCTTTTAGATTAATTGATATTCTTAAGAAATTTCTAGTACATTTAAAAGCTACTCCAAAGTCCAGTGCTTCTATGCTGTCATATGAAATACTGTCCATGTGCTTCACACTCTGCTAAAATTTTCTCTTGTTTCTCTTTTCAAATAAGTGCATTTCAATGCATCAGAAATCTATGATATCCCAAATTCTAACAGAGGCATTTTAACATTTAGGTGGGTGATATCTTTGATTCTGTTGCTCTAAGAAAAAAAAACAAAAACAAAACAAAACAAAACAAAGCCAAAACCACACAATGATTAAGAGAAACATTTGAGAAAATTGTTTAATTCTTATGTACCTTGGTCACAGAATACTGAATGTAACCAAGGCATGAAATTGGATGCAAGCACTCCATGAAATCATGTGGAATAATGTGACTTACTGACTTCATGTCTATGTTGTCTGCAGTGCTCTTTCATATAACTCCAAGAAAAACTCACCTAGTGTGGGTACCATCCACTGTCACTATCATCACCTTATATTAATCATTTATTAAGTACATGGCTTACACACAATACCAAAGGTCAACATGATGGTAGCCATTCTTCAATTGAGATTCCTTATCCTCAATTTCTTCAGAACTGTGTATTTATTTATGAACCCATTTCCACCAAACTTTGTTCATTTGTATCACAATGAATAGTACTGTCCTTTATGTAAGTTCTAATTTGTATATCCCTTAAAATTTTTCTATGATTAAGTACTACATTTGTTAAAAGAAAAAATATGTTGAGTATCATCTAACATTTTCCTAATATGAATATTTCAATGAAGCAATTTGTCTTTGCACTTTTGTACAAAATTTGAATCTGATCTAACTAAAATAACATAACACTTTGGGACAAAGATACACCCAAGCAACCCTGCACTAGAAGCCAAGATGGAGAAGACCTCCACAACCACCATGATCTTCCCCCTGGTGCTATGGTAGACAGGGAGGAAGGTGATCCAGACACTGCAGAACACCAGCATGCTGAAAGTTAGAAACTTGGCTTCATTGAATCTGTCAGGAAGGTTCCTAGCCAGAAAAGCCACAATGAAGCTCCCTAGAGCCAAAGGAACCAAAGGATAACATGGAAGGCAATGACTGAGCCTTTGTTGCAAATAATGACAGTCTTCCCATGTTCAGATTGTATATCTCTGTCAATAAAGGGAGGGGATATTACCAACCAGATGCCACAGAGAACAACTTGGATTAGGGTACAAATGGGAATGACCAAGTTAGGTGCCCCTGAAGTCAGGATTCCTCTCATTCTTCTTTCTGGAGTAGTGAGCTTGAAAGCCATGACCACAGTTATTGTTTTGGCCAACACTGTAGAAACAGCCACTGTGAAAAATATTCCAAATGTGGTCTGCTGCAGGATGCAGGTAGCCTGGTTGGGATATCCAATGAAAAGGAAAGTGCAGAGGAAACACAAAATTAGAGAGATAAGCAGGATGTAGCTGAGAATGAGAATTGGCCTTCACAACAGGAGTATCCTTGTACTTCACAAAAGTGGCGAGTACTAGAATTGTGATGACTGAGAAGGACAGAGACATGAAGCCTAGAGCTATCCCCAGTGGATCTTCATAACCCAGAAATGACAAAGCTCTTTGGAGGCAGTGGGTTTGCTCCAAGTTGGCATACTTATCATCTGAACACCTCACACACTGTTCCATATCTGCTGGCAAAAACAATAAACCCTTATAAGATATCATAATTATGTAGTTAATTATTAGGTATTTGTGTTATTCACAGAATGTATCAATAAATATTTTGGTATTGAATATCTAATCCATCCCTTGTTGTTGTAGGGACCACTGACTTAAGATTGATTTCTATTTACCTGTGTTTTGAGATGAAACACAGCAACATGATAAGGAATGGAATGGAAAAACAAATGTATTATACAAAAAGAGAAAGAAAATATCATAAATAACATTTGCATTATCTCAGATTTTTTAATTCGTCAAACCATAAAATCCCTATTCATAGACAAGCGTAGTGTGCATGTGTAGTTACTGATGTCAGTTGATGAAATGCATTATGTACTTTGTTTACTTTTTGGGTGGTGCAATTGACAGTATCTCCTATAGAATTCACAACATACAGTTCCTCATGCAAATACTGTTTGCCTAAAGGAATATTTTCATTCTTGAAGCTCTCTATCTCATAGACATTTGCATGTTCCTCTCATTTTGGTACAATTTCTTTATTCCCCACTATTCATTCCAAGGTATATGGCATGAAGGTAATGAATATTCATAATCATCTCTCTTGACTTAGGTAGGTAGTGACTGATGATAAGCACTATGCCATCTCTTCTTTCTTGAAATCTTCACTCTTGAAATCTTCACTCTTGTTCTTACTGTGACAGGAAATTCTCAATCCCTTAAGCCATCTACCTATTCTTGTTTTGAATTGTCTTGGTTTTTTGAGACAGGGTTTCTCTGTACAGTCCTGGCTTTCCTGGAACTCACTCTGTAGACCAGGCTAGCCTTGTAATCCAGAAAATCCACCTGCCTCTGCTCTCAATGTCCTGGGATTAAAGGCATGTGCCACCACTTTCTGACATTCATCTTACATCTTAAAATATATTTCATAAAACAACAACTGTTACCCTGAGCATCTAGTCTTTGTCAGGAACTTAGAAGGGTAATGGAGGGAAAGATTATGGACTGATCATCTAGTCAAGTTTATTTGGGCAAAAAAAAAAAAAAATCAAAGAAAAATTATGCCTAAAATTCATCCTTAACAATTGGTACAAATGTTTGTCCTCCTAAATGTTTTCTGCATAATATAAAATCAGAAACCAGCATACAGTGAGAGAAATATAATGTTTGTAAAGAGTCTGCAGGTTATTTTCTGGGATCAAAAGAAGCTGATATTATTTAAATGATTAAGTTCTGAAATGAGGAGATTTTAGGATTTCAGTTTCCATTTAGGTCACATAACATTTCTCATTTGGAAGGAGAAGGTATTCAAATTCAGCAATATTTTTCTCCATGCAAGCATGTACCTGTTTCATTGGAAACCTCATTTTCTGGACACTGAACACAATCAAAGCAGCAGTCTGCTGTTTCTTTCTGATGAATTTTCCTAAATCCAGGAGTACATGGCACACTACACAAGGAGGATGGAACCTGAGACAATACATAAATATTATATAATATGTGTGAGAGTGAGCGAGTGTGTGTGTGTGTGTGTGTGTAGTTCATGTATACATCATATGTATAATGACCGATAGATTTATATATGGGACATTAAGAGATAAGGCTGTAAATATTACTCTGTGAACCAGTTTTTCTTAACAATTTCAGACACATTATTATTTTGTATTTCCCTGCAGTACACCGAATGTCATATAATATTTTCTACATCATGCAATATTATATATGTAACTTTTAGGTTGTAGCAATTTTGAAACCATTTACTTCCTAAACTGATATATCCAAAGAGAATGCTTATGTGGCATGTTTTTTTCCTCAGCATTTATAAATAAAAAAATCATAATACTGAGGTTTGTGGAGAAACAATGTAGGGTAAATCAAGAAAAAGTTATTTGATTGATATGAACATTTGATTTATATGAACAAAATATGTTATATAAGACTACCCTAAAATTAATGAAGTTTAAAACAATAACTTGAATTTCTTATCTCTTCCCTCCTTCCCCTGCTTTTATGAGATTCCTGCCTCATCACTCTAGCATACACCTATCCTGGGGCATTAAGCTTGCACAGGAGCAAGGGGTTCCCTTCCCACTGATGTCAGATAAGGCAATCCCGTACAGAAGAGGGCAGACTGGGAAGTAGGAAAACATGTGAAATTTAAGTAAATAAAATTACCAATAACATATACATAAATAAAAAAGTAAACCTTGAATCTAGAAAAAGGTTTCTTTTAAAGAATACATGCTATATTTTATTAGGGCACACACACACACACACACATGTGTGTGTATGTTGTTACAGAATTATAAAAATCCCATGTTATAAATATAGTTTCAAAATTTTCATTATATATATTAATTTAATAAATATATTCCTGTAGTGTGTGGAGAACAGTCATATGGCTGTAACTGAACATGGAATACAGAGGCTTTTTATCTCTATGATGAGATTTACATGGAGTTGAGAGGTACCAGATATTGGTACTTGTAACTGAACATGGTCTTTTGCAAGAGCAGCAATTAGAATTAACCATAGAGATATTATTTCAGTGCCTCATATTTTAAAATGTAGATATCTTGAAAACAACTAAAATTTGTGGTTTACATACCGAAGTTCCTTCTGGGGCCCAAGGCACATCTTCAGATATGTGAAGTTGTTGCATCTGTGGGAAGCTAGGAAATTAGCTTCCTATTTTCACTTTTAATCCAAATCCTTTTGGAAAATTCCAAGTGATGAAAATGTCATAATTTGTACACTGATTTTCCCTATGATTCATGTTCACCCGTTCTCCAACAGAGTTCGTAAATACCCTGGTCTTCAGCAAAGAAGACAACTAAATGAGATCCATCATTAGATACTTACATATGTGTATCACTAAAGGGAAAACAAAATTGAGAATTTACTCTAATTTCCTAATGATTTTCACAAAAGACAGCAGCATTGAAATAATCCTGTGTAATAAAAAACAATATACCTCATTGATAAGTGAAAATTTATATACCTCATATTAATGTTCAATGGTAAAATGTGCAAAATGATTAGCATATAACAAGTAACATGGTGTATGTGAATGTATGTGAGTGTGTGTACTATGGTTTCAAAAATACATTTTTAAAAACGTAGCCATGTATGTGCAAATGAAGGGGAATTCTGAATGTGTGTGAAAATAAAGAATGGCTGCTGGTCTCTCATGTAAAGATAGTGAACATATGAGGTAAACAGAAACTTAATAAAATGTATAGCATTAATCATTTGTGGTTTTGTAAATCATTATTAATTTAAATGAGTAACTATTAGTTACAGCATATGAACTGATTCTTGAGAAATTACTCTTTAGAAAAATATTCCAGTCTAGTCATCACTTAAGGCTTTTATTATAAAATCCTTGGCTCCTTTTTTAACTTTTGAACTCATTTGATGAAATGTTGAGACATGTTTTCACAAAACTCACTGATACCACAAAAATTATTGCTTCCTATTAAATGTTTTCCTTGTGCATGATATTCATCCTTGTGAAAAATAAATTAGCAAGTTTTGCAGTGTAGAAATCTTCACACTGACAGAATACTCTCTAAAAAATATGCATGTTTTTCTCTGGGTCCATTTGAAAGATCATATTGGTATATTAAAGCATAATGAAATGTAAGACACTTAACCTGCTGACAGTCATTAAATATTCCTTTGTATTCTGCTGGTATCTGAGATTCTACTTGTTTAAGAATGAGTTCATGGTAGGTGTGGGCCACAGCGTAAACAGCATTATACAGATTGTAACCTTCTTCACTCAGGTCCATGTAATATTTCTGCATTGCTTTCCATTCCAATGTGTTGTTGAACTTAAAATGTTCCATTTTACTTCTGTTCGTAGAGATTGAACAATTAAAATAATTCCACCCCAGTATAGAATCAGAAATGTTTACTGGGTATTTGTCAGTATCCATAGTTTGCATAAAATTCCTAAATTGAGGCATAGTACCTCTGTGGTGTGCAAAAATGATAGTCCCATGGAACAAATCAAGACTGAAATCCTTTGTATTTGTGATAATATCCCATTGCGAAGTTGTGATCCAGATTCTCTGAGCTCCTAAATATCCCCATCTTCTAAAGTTAACTTCTAAAGTGGAGTTCATTTCACCATAAATGACAACAGCCTTTGCTGAAGATGTCATAATTTGTTTATCATATATTGTAGCCTTTGTCATGTGTATCTGCATGGTTTCTGGGATCACATTCACAAAAGCTAAACAGGTCCCATGCCTTTGCATTTCTTCTCTTAAATCAGAGAGAAACTGAATTCCCTGATCATTATCTGAGATGACCACTCCTATCCAAGTCCATCTAAAATGAAGCATCAAGGAGACCATGCCATGGGACAAATGTGTGTCCTTGGTGGCTATCTGATGGAGATAGGGAAACTGGTCATGGTCACTTAGGTTAGGATTAAATGGTCCAAAGAAAACCTAAAGTGTTTAGAAGAGAGGATGAAACATCCACATGAGGAATATTTTTAATAGACTGTTTGGAATTATATACTAATAATGTTGCTCATCTTTCAGAACTCCTAAAAAGCATAGTATGAATATACTCTATATATCATGTATTATTGCTTTTAAATTCTTAACTATTTCTGACAAGTCTGAATTTCCTAGAACACAGTCTTCCCTGTTTATCTTGTACATATATGATCTGATTATTTAACTGCTTAACATATATACATATATATATATGTATGTGTATATATATACACATATACATACATATATATTGATATGTTCATACAGTGATGCAGTGATATAAAAGTACAGTGATATATATAGTCAGACATATATAGTGATATATATATATAGCTATATATACAGTGTGTGTGTGTGTGTGTCTGAGAGAGAGAGAGAGAGAGAGAGAGAGAGAGAGAGAGAAAGTAGTAGCACACTCCAAAATGTATGCTGTCAAAGTTTTCTTGGTGACACATGTAAATGGAATTTAATGTGGTTGATTCATTCAGTGTCACACATTCTTACCTGTGGTGACCCAGAATGAAATGCCAGTTTGGCAGATGTTTTCCATGATGGCCCAGTAAGGTCTATATCACAAAATTTATATTTTATACAGTTGTAATTAATAAAATAGTTGCCATTGTTTTGTGGTGAATATAGTCTATCCAGAATTCCCAATGTATCTTGAATTAGATCAACAGTGATGGTGAACATCAAAGACATATTGGGTAAAAGATAGGGATTCTCATTGATCTCATCAGTAGCAAAAAACATTACCAGAAAAAACTCGTAAAAACTTGCTGGTATTCTAAAACAAGGCATAGTGATGATTAAGGGAGATATTTGAAACTTACAATTTCATTTGCAGTAAAGTTTGTACTGAGACATGCTAAGTTTCTAAATAAATGTCTTGAAATAAGCCTCATGAATCTTTAGAGCTGAATACAATTTAAGAGTTCATAGACTTAGGGCACTATGATATGATATAAAATTGTGTATTTTTGTAACTTGATAAGTAGTTTTTCTATCTCTGAATGCCATCCTTTAACTACATTGCTGTCCTATTGTATAAGACACTATAAAATAATCTTGGATATGTAATTCAAGGTATACATTTAAAAAAACGTTTTTCTAAACCCCATATAAAATATCCAACATATTCTCCTTATTTTTTATTAAAGATAATTCTATACATCAAACATCTTAATTACATTTTGTATTTTGAGAAGCAAATAATACTTCAAAAAAGAGTTCAACTTCTATATTTCTATAATTTCATACCATGAAAATAGCATTAATGTGTACTCAATAATAACTATCCCTAAGGATCCTTTATCTAATGTTGAGAATGAAATTATTCTAAAACATACATGATATTATTTGGAAATTAAGCACAGGAAAAGATCATAAAATGTAAAAAATTGAACTAATAAGAAATACATTGTCACCTTCTCAAAAATTGACCACATAGTTGCATAGTAGATACAAGGAAAATGAATTAATCCCACGTATCTATGGGACTACTAACTCAGAGTAAGGTTGATACTAAATAACAACAAAAAGAACAGAAAGCTCACATAGACGCAGAAGATGAACAAACTATCTTCTCAATAATAAATTGATCAGAGAAAAGATAAAGAAATGAAAGATTTTTTTAGAATTAAATGTAAATAAAGGCATAGCCTATCCAAATTATGGAACACAATAAAAACAATGCTAAGATAAAATCTCATAGCTCTGAGTACCTCCATAAAGAAAGTAGAGAGATCATACACTATCAACTTTGCATCGCATTTGAAATCTGTAGAGCAAAAAGAGGCAAATATAACCAAAAGGAGAAGACAGCAGGAAATATCAAGCGCAGGGATGTAATCAACCAAGAAGAAATAAAAATAACTATACAAAGAATAAACAAAACTGGGATCTGGCTCTCTGAGAAAATCAACATGATAAATAAATATTTAGTCATACTAACCACAGGGCACCAGGACTGTATCTAAATTTAAAAAATAAGGAATTAAAAGGTAGACATAAGAACAGAAAATAAGAAAATAAAAAAAAAATCTGATTCTACTACAAATGTCTATATTCAACAAAAAATGGGAAAAGTGGATTAAATTAATTAATTTTATAGACAGATATCATGTACCAAAGTAAAATCAGCACCAGGTAAAACACCTAAAGTGTTCCACATTCCCCAAGGAAATAGAAGCAGTCATTAGAATCCTCCCAATCAACAAAAAGCCAAAGGCCAGATGGTTTTATTGCAGAACTCTATTAGACTTTCAAAGATGATCTATTACCAAAACTTTTCATACTATTCCATAAAATAGAAACAGAAGGAGCTAACCAGCACTTTTTATGAAACCACAATTACACTGATACCTAAACCACAAAATTATATAACAAGGTAAGAGATCTAATGACAAATTTCCCCAATGAATACCTATGCAAAATTATGCAATTGATTTCCCACAAACCGAATCTAATAATACTTCAAAACTATTATCCAAAAGGAACAAGTAGGCTTGATAACAGGGATACAGGGATGGATCAATATTTGCATCCATCAAAGTAATTCACAATATAAAAAACTCAAAAAAAAAAAAAAAACCCAAACAACTTGATCATCTTATTAGATGCTGAGAAATCATTTGACAAAATTTAATACCTCTTCATGGTAAAAGGCTTGGAAAAATGAAATATTCAAGGCACATGCCCAAACACAGTAAAAGCAATATACAGCAAATATATCCAACCTCAAATGGAACTTGAAGCAACCCCACTAAAGTCAGCGACTAAACAAGGCTGCCCACGCTCTCCCTCTCTATTCAATATAGTACCTGAATTTCTATCTAGAGCAACTAGACAACCAAAAGAGGTGAAAGGGATAGATATTAGGAAAGTAAAAGCCAACCTATCACTATTTGTAGATTATATGATAATATACTTAAGTGACCTCCAAAAGTCCACCAAAGAACACTTAAAGCTGATAAACAACTTCAGTGAAGTGTCTGGATATAAAATTTATTCAAACAAATCAGTAGCCTTCCTCTACACAGAGTATAAACAGTCTGAGAAAGAAATTAGGGAAGCAACACCCTTCATAATAGTCACAAATAATATATAAAAAAAACTTGGTGTGACTCTGACCAAGCAAGTGAATGATATGTATGACAAGAATTTCAAGTATCAAAAAAGAAATCAAAGAACACCTTAAAAGGTGGAAAGTCTCCCATACTCATGGATTGGCAGGATTAATATAATAAAATTGCCCATCATGGTGAAAGCAATGTAAAAATTTGATGTAATTGCCATCATAAATGCAACTCAATTCATCATAGTGTTAGAAAGAGTAATTTGCAGAGTCATCTGGAATAACAAAAAATCAAGGTTTGAGAAAATTTTTCTTAACAATAAAAACATCTGGGGGGAATCACCATCTGTGACCTCACGTTGTTGTATTACAGAGCAATACTTACAAAATCGGTATGATATTAGTAAAGAGACAGGTATATAGATTAATGGAACAGTACTGAAGTCACAGAAATGAACACATACACCTATGGTCACTTGATCTTTGATAAAGGAGCTAAAATCATCCAGTGAAAAAATTCATCATTTTCAATATATGGTGCTTGTTCAATTGGCTGTCACTATGTTAAATAATGCAAATTGATTTATTCTTATCTCCCTGTACAAAACCCAAGTCAAAGTGGATCAAAGACCTACACATAAAACCAGATGCATAGAATCTAATGGAAGAGAGAATGGGGAAGAGCCTTGAACATGTAGGCACAGGGTCAATTTTTTCTGGACAGAACATCAATAGCTTATGCTCTAAGATCACCAATAGACAAATGGGTCCTCATGAAACTGCAAAGCTTCTGTAAGATAGAGGACACTGATAATAGAACAAAACAGCAGCGTACAGATTTGGAAAAGGTCTTTACCCATCCTACATGAGATAGAGGACCAATATCCAATACATACAAACAACTCAGGAAGATAAACTCCAGAGAACCAAATAACCCTATTAGATTTGGATACAGAGCTAAATTAATAATTCTTAATGAAGGAATATCGAACAGCCAAGAAGCATCTAAAAAATTTCAACACCCTTAGTTATCAGTGAAATGCAAATCAAATCATCCATCAGATTTAACCTCACACCAGTTTGAATGTTTAACATCATAAATTCAGGTGACAGCAGATAGAGCGGAGGATGTGCAGAAAGAGGAACACCCCTCCATTGCTGGTGAGATTGCAAGCTGGTACAACCATTCTAGAAATCACTCTGGTGGTTCCTCTGAAAATTGGACATAGTACTATCTGAGGACACAGCTATACCACTCCAAGGCATACACCTAAAAGAAGCTTCAACATATACCAAGGACACATGATCCACTAAGTTAATAGCAGCCTTATTTATAAAACACAAAGCTGGAGATAAATCAGATGACCCTCAACAGAGGAAAGGATACAGAAAATGATTTACATTTACACAATGGGGTACTACTCATGTATAAAAAACAATGACTTCATGAAAGTCACAGGAAAATTGTTTGAACTAGAAAATTTCATCCTGAGTGAGGTAACCCAGTCACAAAAGTACACACATGATATTCTCTCACTGATAAGTGAGCTCAATAACTCAGAATACCCAAGATACAATGTACAGACCCAATGAAGCTCCAGGAAAAGGAAGACCAAAGTGTGGATGCTTCTTTAGTTCTTTCAAAAAGAGGGAACGAAACACTCATGAGAGGTAAAGTATAGAGCAGATACTGAAGGCCATTCAGAGTCTGCCCAAACTCGGGATCCATTCCACATAGCGTCATCAAACCCAGACACTATTTTGGATACCAAGAAGTGCTTGCTGACTAGAGCCCGGTACAACTGTCTCCTGAGAGGCTTTGCCAGAGCCTGACAAACACAGAGATGAATGCTTAAAGACAACTATTGGACTGAGCATGGGTTCCCGAATGGAAGAGTTAAAGAAAGGACTGAAGGAGTTGAAGGGTTGCAACCCCACAGGAAGAAAAACAACATCAACCAACTAACCCACCCAGAGCTCCCAGAGATGAAACAACCAATGAGTACTCTTGGAAGGAACCATGGCTCTGATTGCATTGAAGCAGAGGATGGCATTTTAGGGCATCAGTGGGAGGAGAGGCCCTTGGTCCTGTGAAACCTTAATACCCCAGTGTAGTGTCAATTAATTGATGTGGCTGTGGATGTTTGTCAGCAGGAATACCTTCATAAAACGGGGGTGGAGGAATGAGATAGGGAGTTTCTGGAAAGGAAACAGGAAAAGGGATAACATTTGAAATGCAAATAAAGAAAATATCCAATAAAAGAACAGGAAAATATATATATATGTTCAAATGCTTTTATGTCATAACACTTGGGATTGTGTATTTTTAAAATGCATATTGTACCTGTGTATGTTGCCTAACAATCATTATGCCTAAAAATGGTTATCTGTGTAACAAGGAAAGAAATTATTTTATCAATAAAAATATGTTACAAACTTTTATACAATAAAATTGAGAAGGTAAATGATATAAAACGTCTAAGTTCACGTACAATGAGAAAAACTATCAACAAGATTTCCATGATGTTTGTAGAACACTATTTTAATATTTTCAAAGATTAATATTCATCATATTGAATTATTATTTTAAAATATATTTCATTTAAATGTTTTATCCATTTCAAACTATACAAGATGATATAATAAACCAGATATCTAGGTTTTAATTCTTTGGGCTCTTTTATGCACTAATTTAATGTTAATTTTTAGTGTGTTTTTACTATGTCAATTTCTTAAAAACCTATCAGATTTCTCTTAAAACCTCAGCATTCCTCATTCTTTGAGATCTTTTAAGTGATGTCTGAGCACAGAGATCTTCTCTCCATAATAAATTTGCTCATCTGTCCCAACACATTAACAGTTCATCTGTTATTATTAGTCACTACCTTTCTTCAGGAGTAAACACACCAAACAAGCTCTTTTGATGAAATTTGCATTTTAATTGAGTGGAGCTAAGTTTCCATTTCTAAACCTGATATGTGTTTTGACACAGTTCATATATTTGTTACTTTAAACCATATTATGGCTTATAAAACTGTCACTAATAAAAATTTCCACTAGTTTTCCAATGAGATGTGGAAAAATTCAGAATACATCAGAAATGAAATTCATACTAACCTAACACAGAAGAAGAATAATGTGAAGCACACTCACTATCAAAGTGTACATTATACTGTGGCTACAAATTGGAAAACATATCCTTTAAATTCCAAAGTCAAGAAAATGTAAGAGTAAGAGATGTGATGAGCCTCAGAGACAGAAAATCACAGAAAATCTTGATTCATGACATAAAGAAGTACCAAGCACATTGATGAGCTAAAAGGTGAGTTATTTAAACACACATTCCCATATTATCTACAGGCACAAATGGCAACATGTCATGCATTGAGAACAGGTTTTCTAAAGAAGAAGTACATTTATTTTCCTAGATTTTCTCTAATGCTATATTTATTCAATAGTTAACAGAAAAATTGACCATCTGATCCTCACAGTAAGCCATATCTGTGTCTGTATATTTGTGTAATTGGACCCAAAGATTATTCCAGTAAGAGAATATGAAGCCTGTCAGTGTTTTCCCACATTGAGCTTCAAATCCAGAATTTCAGGAGGTGCTCATTTAAGGACTATTTTATAAATCAAATGATACATATATTCAAAAGTATTTATTTAATGTTATACTTGTAATCATGTATAGTAAACCAGCACATACACAAATATTTCAATGGATGAATGTATGCCCAACTGTTGGAGACCCAAATTAGATATCCATTTTATGAAGGCATTTAGATGCATTGTCATATAGGAATCACTGTCAGGCAATTGAATATAGGCAGGGATGCAGTCTCTTCATATTGAACTCTTGATAAAGGTAGGAATTGTGAACTCATGGCAGATGAAGAGACATCATTCAATATATGATAGTGACAAAAAGTCAAAAGAGAGAATCAATAATCATTTTCCAGTGTTGTGAACTGGATCCCAATATAGTAAAGCTAAACTAAACAGAGACACAATTGAAACTATTAAAATAGTGATTGGTGTAATAATTAATTTTCAGCAATTTTTAAAGTTACATGGGTTGGAACAGGACAGAACCACACAGTTTGTGTACACATCTAAATATTTCCAATTTATGACATTGATGAAGGAAATAAAGTTAACGACTTACCTAAAATAAATAATATCATTGTACAAATTGTCTTCAATAGGTCCCTCGTGTGTACAAAGGTAGAAACCACAATCATTTCTCAAATCTTCATTATTATCTTCACTATTCTTTATCCTCCAAAAGCAAGTACGTTCTGTCAAACAGCACATGATGAGAGAAAAATTCAGGAGCAAAATTGAAATAGAGGAAGCACACAGCTTCTTCATGTCTCCTTGACTTTTAAATGGAGCAGTTGTGAAATCTGTTTCTTATGCAGACAAGCATTGCACAGACATTTACAACTAAGTGTCTCTTTTAAGGCTACTGCTGTCTGGAGAGCCACTTACTTATATTCACTGTTGTTTCCATTCATCCTATGTCATGCTCCCTGGATACACTGAGTATCTGGACTCAAGCTCTACAACTGAGGTCTGAAAATTTTGATCAAACATTTCTAAAACATGTTTTGGAGATCACGTTCTCCATCCTCAGGTGCCATGATTTCATTCATATTTCTGAAAACATGTTTTGGAAATCATGTTCTCTATCCTTAGGTGTCATGATTTCATTCATATGCATAGCATAATTCCCAAGGACAATCTTCTCTTGGGCAGCTTGAGCCAGAATATGTGTCAACAGTCATATGTACAAACACAATGGATTTCAACAGAACTTCCATAGACAAAAGTTTAGAAGGTCATAAAAGTTCCATATCATTCACACTTTGAGAAGAATCATGGGACATTATGTCTTCCATTGTCTAGTATAGGGAAGCGCCGTCTCACATGAAACATTGAGCCAGGAGTTGAACATTCTGTTTTTCATATACTATTGTATGCTAGTCATGCTTACAAAATGTCCTCAAAATTCCTGTGATTACTGTCATATGGAGAATATGTCATTATACAAAATCGAAAAATGCCTGGATTTATAAAGATTCAATACTCATTCTGTCCAATATCAGTACTTGTTCAGACTTTCACTGAGTTATAATGTTTATCAACTGCCTGATAATCAATCCCAGGCAGTCAGCGCCATTTGAAGAAACAATTCTTTGTTGATGTTTTTTCACACCTCATTAAGATGTTTGAGAAAAATTTCATACATTTTTCTCAAAGAAATGAAATATTTTACATGCCATTTCTGAGAGAGAATTGTATTGTTAATGTTACTGTATACCTTATATTTTTCATCCTTGGCTAGTTGGTGCTTGTTTTGAAACAGTCCTATCTTGGATTACATTGTAAAAACACAAATGTATGTCTGTTATACTAATTGATGTAACAGGGTTAGATTACTATGAATGATACAGATGTAGCATTGAATTTGATTTATATTTTTTCAACTATATTATTTTTGGCCCATTTTATATATACCGAATTAAATGGAATCTTTAACACCATTTTTGAAATGGTTGGTATGTCACTGGCTTATAATAAAATCTTTCTATAGGGTTTATTGTACCATCTCAGTTAATATGAATACATATTTGCTTCATTCATATTAAATGGATTCTTTAACACCATTTTTGAAATGGTTGGTATGTCACTGACTTATAATAAAATCATGCTATGGAGTTTATTGTACTATCTCAGTTAATATGAATAAAAATTTGCTTCTTACGAATTAAATGAAATATTTAACGCCATTTTTAAATGGTTTGTATGTCACTGGGTTATAATAAAATCTTGCTATGGAGTTTGTTGTGCCATCTCAGTTAATATGAATAAAAATTTGCTTCATACTTTGGTTGAATTATGACTTTGTAAATTTGAATATTTTCAGTATTTTTCCAGACCTGTATATTGGGAAACATGAGTGCCTTTATACTGTGATATTCTATATTTGTTTGATACTGCATGGTAATGCCATGTCAAATGGATTTGGAATGTGTGTGGAGGTTGATTCTTCACTCTATTGTTACTACTATGGAAATAACATCCTGGGCTGTGACATTTCTTTGGAAGTCATTTGCTGCACATGAGCATTGGACTTGGATCCATACTATACTCATTATATCCAGACTGTAGGTCGAGCATAAAGATCCTTCAATAAATTTGAATTTGGTTTCGCCAAGACTGAGAGGTGAGAATCCATGTTGTTTTCTACAGAGACATCCTCTGTGTCCTTGGATCACAAATAGTTTTTCTTGAAATTTCTTTTCTTTCTACCTTAAGCTCATGTTATTGACTTGACATGGTGGAAAGAAGTTATACCAGACACCATTGTATCCTTCCTGATTATCAAGAGAGTCTTTTTTTCTTTTTCCATTAAGTTATAAGCTTGGATCGCAGTCTTAAGATATTCCCTACAGTACTTTATGAGTATGTAAAATAAAATGTTCTTCCATATCTCACAAATAATATTCCATAGCTTCAGTTCAATTTGTGGTTCCTTTATTTTGTGTTGGAGTCAGATATCTGATTTCATGTTGTGCTGTGTGGAATATGAGATAGACTCTATCCCATTTGCATTTCATAGAATAATCTCTAAAGTATTGGTATTGTATTTTCATTAACTGTTGGATATCATTTATTAATAAAACCTTTCTGTCCTGTTTGCTTCCCATTATTCATATACTGATTTTTGTTTCTTAAATCACTTGAAACAAGGTTTTATGTGGTGTAGAAATATGATTTCTTTAAAATATAGAAGCAGTTTTGAGTATCTGCACTCATCACTCTACATGGATAGAAAAACTTCCTCTTTCATGAATGAGATAAGCAATAGCAATGATCTTATTCATTAATCATAGATATTTGAAAGGCAATGTGATATCTATTGTACATCCATGCACCAATAAGCATAATTTCAGTTTCTTCATTACAAAGAGCATCTCAGTCAATTATAAGTTCCATGACTTATGTAGAAACTTCAACTTATTCTAATGAAAATATGTTTAGCTTAATTACAATTATGATTTTTAACCCATGAAACATTTCTTCAATAACACTTAAAATACATAGCTGGGCAGGTTTGATGATGATGATTCTTCCAAGTTGTACCCTTATAACCTTTAAATCATGAAACTCTGATTATAATAATGTCCTATATTTCATTCCAAGCTTCATTGCCCCATATACTGAACCATGATAACATGGAATACCAAAACAAAAAAAGAATTTCAATATTCTATATAAATTTTACACCCGAAGGACTTCTACAGTCTGAACTTGGGAAAGCAGGGTGTACCTCCCATATCTAACGGGCTACCTTTCTAAGAGGTGGTCTTCCATATCTACAAACATAGGTCAGACTTTGGCTGAATTCACACACCATTTTGGAATCCCTACCCCCCCGAGACCAGCACCTGTGGTATTTATGAAGCTCCTCATGAGCCATGTTGTCTGTACAGTCTGCACCTTCAATTGAAATGATGGCAGATCAATATGCCTACCCCAGACCCAAATCCATCCTGGCTTGTGAGAGGTCTGCGCTAATCAGTGCCATGGGGATCCATGATGGTTGCACTAAGAATGGTTAAGGAAGGCCCGAACTAACCAGAGATAGCACTGCCTGTCTCCAAAGTGTCCTGGTTCAGTCTGTGGGCCCAGACAAGTTAATAACAGAAATGACCAGGTGGTGAAAGAAAAATGCAAGAACATATACAACAGAAGACAAGGTAATTTGGCATTATCAGAACACAGTTCTCCTACCCTGGATACCCAAGCACACATGAAGAACAAGATTCTGACCTAAAATGTCACCTCATGAGGATGACAAATGTCTTTAATGAGGATTAAATTGATCCCTTTAATGAAATACAGAAAGCCACTGGCAAACAGGTAGAAGTACTTAGAGATGAAAAAACAAATCACTTGAAGAAATGGAAGAAAATAGAATTTATAAGGTAATGGAATGGAAAAGAAGAGAGTAAGACTTAAACTCAGAAGCCATAAATAAATCATAAATCTCTTCTGCACATTTATCAGAATCCAGACGCACACAGGTAAGCTTCCCTTGCCCCACCCATCTTCCCTGATCTCTGAGTCCCCTGCATCAAGCCAAATTTCACTCAGCAGTCTGAGAGCCCAGGAAGATCTCCATTCTCCTGCCACCTCTCCACACACTTTCATCTGAAACATAAAGAACTGGAGGTCCGAAAACAGATACAAGGATAAACATCACAATGCCCCACTGTCCAATCACAATGCCCCACTATCCCATCACAGTGCCCCACCATCCCATCACACTACCCCACCGTCCCATCACAGTGCCCCACTGTCCCATCACAATGCCCCACTGTCCCATCACAGTGCACCACTGTCCCATCACAGTGCACCACTGTCCCATCACAGTGCCCCACTGTCCATCACAGTGCCCCACTGCCTGCTTCTCTTCTTGTGAGCAATGACCCTACACTTACCAGGACCTAAATTCACACCTTGCCTAAGCTTTCCTCGCAGCATTTGCCTGCTTCTTCCTGTAATTCTAGGTGAATAGCTTGCATAGCCCATTTCTCAGGTGCAGTGGAGGTATAAATCTGAGCCACAAGGGGAAGGGTGCCCAAGCTATTAACTTTAAAGAGTGACTTTAGGAAACAAGAGTTTTGTTTGCTGGCTTCATGCTGAGCTCAGAGAAATTGCAGCTCCCTTTCACCAGAAGATAATTCTTTGATTTTCATGTTTCTCTTGTCAGAGATGCATTATTGGAAAAAGAGTACAACTGTCTCTGAGACATTTTAATAAATCTTCTTTCTACATACACAGAAAAATTCACTCTCTCTATGAGATATGTTGATCTAGAGAACCTCTGCTAACACAACTGCAGGTTTTTCCCCACCTTGCCATTGAGAAAGATGTGCTCACTAACAGTAGTGCTCCACAGTGTTTGTCATCTGCTCCCTGTCTTTTCCCTGAGCTTATTTCATACCTATCATCTGGTGGAAGAAAATTGTATGAAGCCGCAAAACACGTGTTTCCTAAAATCTCTCTTTAATGTTAAAAGCCTGGGCATACTTCCACTGATGGGCCAGCTTTATACCTCCACTACAATTCAAGTAACAGGTTATACACCTTGATTTCAGGAAGAAGAAGGGGAACTGCTGTGAGGAATTCTCAAGCAAGCTATGAAGGCAGGTCACGATGAGAGGAGGATCACGGCCCACAAAGGGGAGCAGAAAGCAGCTGAACAGCCTCAGTTGCAATGGTGTGCCCTCCTCCAGTCCTGGGTGGGAGTAAAGATGGATGAAGTTCTTGGAGGATAGGCACAAATGCTATGGAAGCACAAACCTGACCTCAGATATATGAGTGGTCTGACACAGGACTGGAAGCACACTCTAGCCTTGAGGAGGGGTAAGACTCACTAGCCAATCCAGGACACCAGGCAAACCTGACAGTCAGACTGTGAGGAGGGTCTTCCTAGTGCCTTGCTGCAAGTTCATTGTGGCTGCACAGGCTTGAATTGTTCTCTGTCCTGCTTTGAGTCCTGCTGTTGGATACTGTAGAAGAACTTCAAGTAAGTTTTGTTTTTGAGACTTGTTGAGCACAGGCTGTCTGCCCATGTTGATGAAGAAAAGTTAGATGAGAAGTAAGAGCTTGGGTGTTGGGCAATCCCTAGGGATGGATGGGACGCATTAGACAGATGTAGCCAGATGTTTGCATCTTAAAGGTCCCTTGGGTTGCTTCTCACTTGCTAGATCAGGCTGGGACCTCTGAATAACTTCACTATCAGGGCTGAATCTGCTCAAAACATTTGGACCAGGTGTTGATTGAAGAAATGTATGCTAAGCAGGCCGGTTAGAGACTAGGATATTAGGATTCTCATGTTCGTTCACAAGGTTTGTTTAGAAAACTGTCTCCAAACCGTAACAAAGGAGATAACTGTGGTGCACAACCAGCCACTTTGCACATGATCACAACAATAACAACAACAATAGCAACAGCAACAACAACAATAACAACAACAATAATAATAATAAATAAAACAGCTCAGTAGCAAGCTGCTGAAAGTGTCATTACAGTGTCATAATCAACATTAAAGCCTGGTGTGCCTGAAACCCCCATTTTCTAATTGAGGAAAGCATAGTTCAGCCACATGGGGCAGACGACACTGGGTGACAGCCATTTGAGATGGAAAAACACCTATGTACTTGCAGACAGGAGCCGAGCATGGCTGTCCTCTGAGAGGCAACACCAGCGACTGACTGAGACAGATGCAGATTCTCACAGCCAACCATTGGTCTCAGGTCATGGACCCCTATGGAGAGTTAGGGGAAGGATGGAAGGAGCCATAGGGGATGCCAATCCCTTAAGAAGACCAACAGTGTCAAGTACCCCCAGACCACTGGGAGCTGAGAGAGACGAAGCCATCAACCAATGAGCAAGGGCTGTTCCATGTCCTCAGGAACATAAGTAGCAGAGGACTGCATTGTCTGTACTCAGTAGGAGACAATACAGCTAATCCTGTAGAACCATGATGACCCAGAGAAGGAGAATGGGCAAGGTGAGGAGGTGGTCTGTGAGTAGATGAGAGGAATAGAGGTGAGTGTGATGAAGCACCCTCTCAAAGCAAATGGGAGTGGAATGGGGTAAAGAGCCCTGGGAGTGGAGACCAGAGAGTGGGGGCAACAATCGGAATGTTAATAAGTAAACCAATTAAAAACTAATTGAGAGAGAGAGAGAGAGAGAGAGAGAGAGAGAGAGAGAGAGAGAGAGAGAGAATGTTGGCTGGAGGGCTAGCCTTATCCAGCATGTCTTTCTAGGAGGCCCTCATGAATGGAGAATGACAAAGCTCCTTGTCAAACCCAGGAACATACTGGACAGAGATCGTAATAGCCTGGGCCTACTCCATGGGACCTTTTCCTGAGGCTATATTAGATTGAGAATAAAATATAGGTCCTTTGCTAAAGCCAGGAATGTGCTGGCAAGAGCTGGTAATGGTCTGGGGTCACAGCCTTCAGAATATTTTATATCCTCAGAACCCAACTCTGTCCACCATTTGGGGCTTTGGTTATCAGTTCTAAGGCACTTTAGGCTTGGGCAATGATGTTCCTGAGATAAGGTCTTTTCTCCTAGTGCAGAATTTTATGATAGCTTCTGCTGGCTTCCTGTTGATTTCCATTTTACCTCTGTAAGTAGTTCACAAGATGGCTTTCTTTTTTTTTTTTTTTCTTTTCTTTTTTTCCGAGACAGAGTTTCTCTGTGTAGCCCTGGCTGACCTGGAACCCACTCTGTAGTTCTGGCTGGCCTCCAACTCAGAAATTCCCCTGCCTCTGCCTCCTAAGTGCTGGGATTAAAGGCATGCACCACCACCACCCAGCAACAAGACGGTTTTCTTAAGAGATTTACTTAGCATAAGACATGGCTTCTGTAAGATCTCTTCACCACAACATTTATACATACTTTTATAATTTTAAAGATTTGTTTTAAAAGACTTATATGTATTTATATTCATATTTTTATCAAAAATGTATTTTATATTTATATAAACATATATTTATATTTTATAATCATATTTTTATTTTTTCTTTTTATTTAAAAGATATGTATATATAATACAGAAATACATAAACCAATATATGAATAAATACGTAAATATATATGCTATTCTTTTTTTTTAAGATTTATTTATTATTATATCTAAGTACACTGTACTGTCTTCAGATGCACCAGAAGAGTATGTCAGATCTCATTATAGATGGTTGTGAGCCACCATGTGGTTGCTGGGATTTGAACTCAGGACCTTTGGAAGAGCGCTATTCTTAAAAGCTTTATTTAGCATAAGGCATGACTTCTGTAAGACTTCCACCCCACAACTTTGATTCTTTTTTCTTTTTAAAGATTTATTTTATATACAAGTATATATGTATATATGTACCATAAATATGGACTGTTTCCTTTCCCTATTTAAATTATGCCTATTTCATTTACATATTTTATTAGCATACAGAATAAAATCTGACAGGAGACATTGCAAGTCTCTGCAGATATCCACTAAATATCAATAAGGCTGCCTCACTTGGTGACACTTTAGGTAAAACCGCACCACAAGTATTCAATGTGTGCATCGAATGCATGGGGAGCCATCACCTGCGTTCCCACAATGCCATCACCACTCACAACCATTTATGGGTGTGCACAGCTCAAGGAATTCTTACAAAATGGCAGAACCACCATGATTGTGGATGTCACTGACAGGGGTGGAGGGCGGGGTCAGCGTGTCTTGGCGAGATTGTGGGCATCACTGACACAGGAGGTGGGCGGAGCTCAGTGAGACTGACTGTCATTGTGGGCATCACTGACAAGGGAGGTGGGTGGGGCTTCATGTTTTATAAGCCTTACTACTGTTGTTCTTTCTTAAAGTTTAACCCCTCAGTAGGCTAAATCATGTACCAGTCTAGAGAGCAGTCACAAAGCACTTAGTGTGAAGAGGACAAATAATTATCATTTCTTACAGTTTGCTCTCTGAAACTCATTTTATAGGAAGTGTGTGTAGGAAATAAGTACTGCACAGAAATACTGACCATCATGTTTTTCCTTGAATATTCAACATTTTCTTTAATTCACACCACTTGGAACTTTCAACAGAGGTGGGAAGTCTCCAGTAATACTTCTTGGATTCACTGAATGACTCATCCCTGAGCACCAGGCTGTTCTGTCAGTATTTAGGAGTGCACCCTGCGTTCGATTCAAGTCCCATTGCAGCTTGCTGGGCATAATCTGATTTGGTTGTCAAAACGATAGAACCAAGAAATCACAGACACACTTGGAAATGATTTCAGCGCGCAAGCCAACACCCATGGAAAACTTGGCTGTGTGGGAAATTCACAGTTAGTTGAGCCCTGAGAATGCAAACATGGGCACTGAACATTGGCATTCCTTTCTGGTGGAAAAGCAGCCCATGGTGACACGTGCTGGGAAGAAGTGTCAGTGCATGGCGCTCAGAGGCAGAGCTGTGGAACTAGGAAGCTTTGGAACTTCTGGATCCTTCCTTGGTCCCTGGTCTAGCTGTGGTCTCTACAAGTATGGACATGCAGACAGTGGAACTAACTATGGACCTGCCTTGCCAGGATTGCAAGACTCACATAAAACTCGGGGTGAGTGAGTCAGTCAATCATGGTTGTCCTGTGCTTTCCCCATCAAGTATACTCTTGGGCCATGGCAGCAAGGCAACAGGGAAACTACAGCTTCATGAAAAGACCAGCAGAGACAGAATACCAGATGAATACTTGTCTGTGCCGTCTGGAACATCATAGAAGATCAGAAAGGAAAGCAGCTGCAAGGAGATTTGTGTTTGCACTGAGTTTGTTGCATTCCATAAGGGGGGGGATGTGTCACAAGTCTTGGCACACTGGTAGGGCTGAATGGGTTATTTTCCTAAGGTAGACAGAATGAAGTTTGCTTTCTGAAAAGTCAGGAGGCTTAGTGGGGCAGAAAACAAACTGAACCCATGGCACCTGCCATGCATCTCCTTCCTTGAATCCGGGCACCAGGCATTTTGGTCAGGCTTTAGCAGCACACCTTCCAGACCCTGAGCTCCGGCAGAATTCTACCTCTGTTCACCTGGCAGAGTCCAATCCTGTCAGCACAGCGAATGTTCAGAGGAACAAAAACACATATGAGTTTCAAATCACCTTCGGAAAACAACTCAGGCCTGCTGACAGCCTAGAAGAACTTGGCTTGGGGGACAAGTCATAGCTAACTAGAGAAGGGAGCCCACCATGTGACCACTGAGGTCCCCACCACGTGGAGTGCCAGTGCCACAGCACCCCCTGTGGTGAAGTAGTATATGGGCTGCAGCTCTGTAGGAGAACTGAGGATCTGAAAAAGGAGACTTTAGCCTTCTTGCCAGGCTTCATTCCTTGGCTCTGGCTCTTGTATTGCCCTCAACAACCACAACCATCCTGCATGATAGTGGTTTCTTGGAGGGTCCAAGCCAATTCAAATAATATAAAATAATAAAATAACAACCCTACTATGAATTACATCAGATTGGCCCCTATCTGTTATTTTGTAGATCACTAACATTTCCCTAGCACTATACATCTCTTCTTACCTTGTTGGAACTCACTTTGTAGACCAGGCTACTAACAGAGATCCACCTGCTTGATTCACTCCCATAGTGTTTGGATTAAAGGTCTTGAGTTGCCACACCAAGCAGAAGACACTTACCTTTAATCCAGAGATTGAATCTGGAGCACACACCTTTAATTTGGGCCACACCTTCATCTTGAGGCCTATATAAGAACACAGAGGAAGTAAGTTTTCACATTGCCTGCTTGCTCTCTCCTAGATAGCAAGTCTTAGGACTTCCCTGGCATTATTGCTTACTTGTCTGTGATTCCATCTTCTACTGAAGACATGCTGAGACATCCAGCCTCAGGGACTGAGAACTTCTGGATTTTTGGACTTTGCTTCCCATGCAACTGTTGTGGGTGTTAAACCCACAATAATAGCATCTATTTGTATTGCCTAATAGAGGCAAAATTCTGCCTGCATGACTGCATCATGTAAGTCATTTTAATATAATCCCCTTTCAGGAAAGACAGGGTGACTGAGAGATCATTCTATGTGATCTTTTACTCTTTAAAACAGGTACCCGAGTAGATTTACTGACCCATGAGCACTTCCCCCATTGCCTGTTTCATCAGTCCACTATAATTTAACTCAAGACAATTGCATCCAGAGTGGTAGGATCTTAATTTGAGAAGCTTCACTCCTTTCTTGTTTGCTTGTTTGAATATTTTAGCCTAGGTTTTAATCTGTAGCCCTAGCTGTCTTGAAACTAGGTCTGACTACCAGGTTGGCCTTGAGATTAGAGATCCAACTGCTTCTACTTCTATCCCCAATCTGCTTCTTTTCTATAGGTGCTGAGACTAAAGTATTGCTTCGCCTGACTGGGCAGAATTTTGCCTCTATTAGGCAATACAAATAGATGCTATTATTGTGGGTTTAACACCCAATATTCCACAGTGTAATGCTCAGGAGGGTATAATTAAGTAACAGGAGATTTCTTTGTATTTGAAGTTCAAGGACTTGCCCTCAGCGTTCCATGGATAACCTGAAGGTTCTGAGGGAGTACCTTCTAAGTTTTGTCAAAAACACAGCAGATTCGGAAGAACATGGACTGCGGAGTGTTTGTGATTTGCCATCCCTGACTAAAAGATCTTCCACTTCTGAGCCATGTTTTTTCTGTGGAGAGTCAAGGCACTGCTCTGAGGATGACTGGTTTGCAGATTGATATCTATACTCCTTTTGTGTATTTGAGAGCTTGGACTACCTGAGATACTACCAAAGATTGAATTGTGCTATGAAGAAGAGCACAGAGATCTCCCCTAGGTGAGAGTCCGAGGGAGACACATGTGGCTTCAGGAGATGTAAACAACAACAACCAAGACAAAGATATAGAGGAGGTAGACCAAACCTCACCAAGTTTGCTGAGGGAAAAAGGGCTAGAACTTGAGACCTATGATGGTGGAGTCTGCCCTGACCAGCATCCTGCTTCTGACAGTCCCAGGAACCTAGGATGCTGGGCATGGCTTCAAAAGGCTTTTGGCCAAAAGAAGAAGAAGTGAACAAGCCACCCAGAATGCTGTTTGGAATCCAGGAGCCCTGATGCCTGCTAAGACCTGAAATTAGGGGATCTTCTGTCAGCTCCTCTATTAAAACAAAGGCACAAACAAGGCAGTTGCGTCTTTGCAGCCATCTGGTGTTTGTTTGCTTGTTTCTTTACATCTTTCTTAATAAAAGTGTTAAAAAGCTGGATATTTGTGTTCTTATTTAAATGGCCCAAGGGAAAATATGGGGGCTAGAGTGGACCCAGATGAGGATATTCTATTCTTTCCTACCTTTGGTTACAGGAGTAACTGGTGGTTTGTTTTCAAAAAGTCCTTAGGTGACTTTGACATCCTGGTTTTCATGTGTGCTGAGACATAAAAGAACCAGCACACAGGAAGTAAACTTGAGCACTTTGGGAAACCACTCTGATTAATCAACCTGGTTGAGGAGTGATCTACCCAGATGCTTCCTTTACAAATTAATCTAGGGGCCTTCAACTTCCATTTTACACCCTCTTCCTTCTGTGTAGACTAGACTAGAGCTGAACTCAGATTTACTTTGCTTTATCTCTCTAGTATGGGGATTAGAGGCCTGTGCCACGACTTCTACACAGGAGATTCTTTCTATTTTCAGGAATTTCCTTTCAAAATTTCTGCCTCACAAGGGAAGTCACCTGCAGAAACTGGACAGGCTAAGTTGGAAGCTCAGGACAGTGCTGGACCTAACAGAAAACCCAGCTCCCTAGCCTCGAGAGTGTGTCTTTTAAGTGCTTCCAGTCTTGGAAAAGCTTCACCTCTTACAATCCTTACATCTATTGTTGCTCTTCCTAGCAGTTGAGTCCCTCAGTAGGCTAAGCCATGTACCAGGCTAAAGAATGATTTCTTACATTTGACTCTCTGAACTTCATTTCTCAGGAAGTGTATGTGGGAAAAAATAGACACTGCACAGAATTACTGACCAGCATGTTTTCCTTTGAATATTCAACATTATCTGTAATTCACATCACGTAGAACTTGCAACAGAGGTGGGAAGACTCAGGTAATACATCTTGTAATCACTGAGAGAATCACTCATCCCTGGGTATCAGGCTGTTCTGTCACTATTTAGGAGCGCACCCTGGGTTTGAATCAAGTCCCATTGCAGCTTGATGGGCATAATCTGATTTTGTTTTCAAAATGATAGCACCAAGAAATCACGGACACAGTTGGAAATGATTTCAGCTCCTGCAAGCCAACAGCCATGGAAAACTTGACTGTGTGGAAAATTCACAGTTAGCAGAGCCCTGAGAATGCAAACCTCGGCACTGAACATTGGCATTTCTCTCTGGTGGAAAAGAAGCCCATGGTGACCCCTGCTAGAAAGAAGTGTCAGTGCCTGGAGCTCAGAGGCAGAGCTGTGGAACTAGGAAGCTTTGGAGCTTCTGGATCCTTCCTTGGTCCCTGGTCTAGCTGTGGTCTCTACAAGTCTGAACATGCAGACAGTGGAACTAACTATGGACCTGCCTTTCTAGGATTGCAAGACTCACATAAAACTCGGGGTGAGTGAGTCAGTCAATCATGGTTGTCCTGTGCTTTCCCCATCAAGTGTACTCTTGGGCCATGGCCCCAAGGCAACAGGGAACTGCAGCTACATAAAAAGACCAGCTGAAACAGGATACCAGTTGAGCACTTGTCTGTGCCATCAGGAAAATCAGAGAAGATCAGAAAGGAAAGCAGCTGCAAGGAGATTTGTGTTTGCACTGAGTTTGTTGCATTCCATGAAGGGGGGGGGGTGTCACAAGTCTTGGCACACTTGTAGGGCTGAATGGGTTATTTACCTAAGGTAGACAGAATGAAGTCTGCTTTCTGAAAAGTTAGCAGGCTTAGAGGGGCAGAAAACAAAACAAACCCATGGCACCTGCAATGCATCTCCTTCCTTGAATCCGGGTGCCAGACATTTTGGTCAGGCTTTAGCAGCACACCTTCCAGACCCTGAGCTCCGGCAGAATTCTACCTCTGTTCACCTGGCAGAGTCCAATCCTGTCAGCACAGCGAATGTTCAGAGGAACAAAAACACATATGAGTTTTCAAATCACCATTGGAAAACAACTCAGGCCTGCTGACAGCCTAGAAGTACATAGCTTGGGGGACTAGTCATAGCTAACTAGAGAAGAGAGCCCACCGTGTGACCACTGAGGTCCACACCACCTGGAGCACCAGTGCTGCAGCGCCCCCTGTGGTGAAGAAGTATAAGGGCTGCAGCTCTGTAGGAGAACTGGGGATCTGAAAATGGAGACTTTAGCCTTCTTGACAGGCCCCATTCCTTGGCTCTGGCTCTTACATTTCCCTCTACGACCACAACCATCCTGCATGACAGTGGTTTCTTGGAGGGTCCAAGCTAATTTAAATCATATAAAATAATAAAATAACAACCCTACTATGAGTTACATCAGATTGGCTCCTATCTGTTATTTTGTAGATCACTAACATTTCCCTAGCACTCTACTTCTCCTCCCACCTTGTTGGAACTCACTTCATAGACCAGGCTACTAACATAGATCCAGCTGCATGATTCACTCCCATAGTGCTTGGATTAAAGGTCTGAGTTGCCACATCTAGCAGAACACACCTTTAATCCAGAGATTGAATCTGGAACACACACCTTTAATTTGGGCCACACCTTCATCTTGAGGCCTATATAAGAAAACAAAGGAAG
Organism: Apodemus sylvaticus; assembly: GCF_947179515.1. Taxonomy (NCBI): domain Eukaryota; kingdom Metazoa; phylum Chordata; class Mammalia; order Rodentia; family Muridae; genus Apodemus; species Apodemus sylvaticus. The sequence goes on along the minus strand of NC_067492.1, from coordinate 58,264,469 downwards.
ATAGTTTTCACATTGCATTCTTGCTCTCTCCTAGGTAGCAAATCTTATGACTCCCCTGGCATTGGAGCTTACTTGTCTGTGATTCCATCTTCTACTGAAGATTAACTGAGAAATCCAGCCTCAGGGACTGAGAATTTCTGGATTCTTGGATTTTGCTTCCCATCCAGTTGTTGTGGAATAAGGCAGACTGTATCATGTAAGTCATTCTAACATATCCCCTTTCAGGAAAGAGTGAGTGAGAAATCATTCTATGTGATCTTTTGCTCTTTAAAACAAGCACTCCAAGTAGTTTTACTGACCCATGTGCACTTCACCTATTGCCTGTCTCATCGGTCCACTATAGTGTTTGCCTCTAGACAATTGTATCCAGAGTGATAGGATCTTAATTTGAAAATCTTCACTCCTTTTTTGTGTGCTTGTTTTATTTTTTGAGCCTAGGTTTTCCTGTGTAGCCCTAGCTGTCTTAAAACTAGGTCTGACTACCAGGCTGGCCTTGAGAACAGAGATCCACCTGCTCTTCCTCTATCCCCAATCTGCTCCTTTCCTTTAGCTGCTAAGACTAAAGTCTTGCACCACCAGACTGGGAAAAATCTTGCCTCCTTAGGCAGTGCAAATGGAAGGTAGGATAGTGGGTTTAAAACACAATTTTCCACAGTGTAATGGATGGGATGGTATAATTAACTCACTGGAGACTTGTCTATATCAGAAGGCCAAGGACTTGCCCTCAGCATTCCATGGATAACCTGAAGGTTCTGAGGGAGTACCTTCTCAGTTTTGTCAAAAATACAGCAGATTCTGAAGAGCGTGGATGGCCGAGTGCATGTGACTTGCCAACCCTGAGTACAAGATCTTCCACATCTCAGACACTTTCTTTCTGTGGAGAGCCAAACCACAGCTTTGAGGATGGCTGGATTCTAATTGCAAGTCTTAGCAGGCATCAGGGCTCCTGGACTCGAAACAGAGTTCTGGGTGGCTTGTTCACTTCTTTTTCTACTTTTGGCCAAAAGCCTTTTGAAGCTATGCCCAGTATCCTAGGTTCCTGGGACTCTCAGAAGCAGGATGCTGGTCAGGGCAGTCTCCACCATCACAGGTCTCAAGTTCCAGCCCTTTCTCCCTCAGCAAGCTTGGTGAGCATTGATCTACCTCCTCTATACCTTTGTCTTTGTTGTTTACATCTTCTGATGCCACACGTGGCTCCCTCTGACTCTCAGTCTGGAAGACCTCTGTGCTCTTCTTCAAGGCACAATTCAATCTGCTGCTGTATCTCAGGTAGCCCAAGCATTCAAATACATAGTAAAAGGAGTATAGATCCCAATCCACAATCCAGCCATCCTCAAAGCTGTGGTTTGGCTCTCCACACAAAGAATTCTATTCTTTCCAACCTTCGGTTACAGGAGTAACTGGTGGTTTGTTTTAAAGAAGTCATTAGGAGACTTAGACATCCTGGTTTTCATGTGTGCTGGGACATAAAAGAAACAGCAAATGGTGAACAACATTGAGCACTTTGGGAAACCTCTCTGCTTAATCAACATGGTTGAGGAGTGATCTACCCAAATGCTTCCTTTACAAATTAATTGGGGCCACCTGCAACTTCCATTTTACCCTTCTTCAGTCTGTGAAGACTAGATTAGCCCTGAACTCAGATTTACTTTGCTTTGTCTGTCTAGTATGGGGAATAGAGGTCTATGCCACCACTTCTGCACAGGAGAATCTTTCTATTTTCAGTAATTCCCTCTGCTTCACAAGGGAGCTCACCTGCAGAAAGAGGACTGGTTAAGTTGGAAGTTGTGGGCAATGCTGTCCCTGACACAGAAAAGACTGCTCCCTGGGCTTGAGAGGGTATCTTTTATGTGCTTCCTCTCTTGGAAGAGCTTCACATTTTACAAGCCTTACTTCTATTGTTGGTCTTCCTTACAGTTGAATCCCACAGTAGACTAAGCCATGCACCAGGCTAAAGAATGATTGCACAGCTCTCAGTGTCAAGAGGACCATTAAGTATCATTTCTTACAATTGGCTCTCTGAACTTCATTTCTCAGGAAGTGTATGTAGGAAATAAAGTAAACATTGCACAGAAATACTGAATAGCATGTTTTCCTTTGAATATTCAATATTTTCAATACTTCACATCACCTGGAATTTTCTACAGAGGTTGAAAGACTCAGGTAATACATCTTGGAATCACTGAATGACTCATCTCTGGGCACCAAGCTGTACTGTCAGCATTTAGGAGCACACCCTTGGTTTGAATCAAGTCCCATTGCAGCTTGGTTGGCATAATCTGATTTGGCTGACAAAATGAAAGCACCAAGATACAAAATCACACACGTAGTTGGAAATGATTTCAGCTTGCAACAAGCCAACCGCCAAGAAGAACTTGGCTGTGAGGGAAATTCGCAGTTAGTAGAGCCCTGAGCTTCCAAAGATGTGCACATACAATTGGCATTCCACTCTGGATGAAGAACAGCCCCACAGCATCACCTGCTGTGAAGAAGTGGCAGTGCCTGGAGCTCAGAAGCAGAGCTGTGGATCAAGGGATCCTTGGTCTCTACTCCAGCTGTGTCCTCTACAAGTGTGGACAAGCCAACAGGGAGACTAACTATGGGCCTGCCCTTCCAGGATTGCAAGACTCTCCTAAAACTCCGGATGTATGAGTGAGTCAACTGGGGTCGTCCTGTGTTTTCCCTGTCTGTCAAGTGTACTCTTGGACCATGGCCCCAAGGCAACAGGGAAACTACAGCTAGATGAAATGACCAGCTGAGGCAAAATACCAGTTGAGCACTTGTCTGTGCCATCTGGAAAATCTTAGGCAAATAGAAAGGAAAGCAACCGCAAGGAGATTTGTGTCTGCACGGAGTTTATTACATTGCGTGAGAGGGGTACAGTGTGGGAAGTCTTGGCACTTTTGTAGGGCTGTAGGTGTCATTTACCTATGGTAGAAAGAATAAAGTCTGCTTTTTGAAATGTCAGAAGGCTGAGCTGTCAGGAAAAAAATCTCTGCACCTGCAATGAATTTCCATCCTCAAACCTGGGCACCATGCGTTTTGGTCAGCCTTTAGGAGCACAAGTTCCAGAACCAGAGCTCCTGCAGAATTCCACCTCTGCCTGCCTGTCACAATCCAATTCTGTCAGCACAGCGAATGTTCAGAGGAACAAAAACACATATGAGGTTTCAAATCACTTTCGAAAAATAACTCAGTCCTGCTGACAGCCTAGCTGAACTTTGCTTGGGGGACAAGTCATAGCTACTAGAGAAGGGGATCCAAGGTGTGAGCACTGAGATAATCACCACCTGGAGCACCAGTGCCTCAGCGCCCTCTGTGGTGAAAAAGTTGCTGGGCTGCAGCTCTGTAGGAGAACTGAGGATCTGTAAAAGGAGACTTGAAAAAAAACATGAAAGAATTCTTAAATATCTGGAATTTTAGAGGAATAATCTCAAGCAAGTGATGACAGCAGTGATGCATTTGAAATTAATTATTGACTTACTAAACAAATAAAGATAGAATGGATTAGGTAGTATTCATTCTGTTTCTATCATGGTTTCATAGGTGGTCCCCACAATAAATTTCTTTGTATGGAAACAAACAGAATATCAAGTTCATCCACATGAAAAGGAACTTTTCATTTCAAGAAGTGATAACACCATTCCATTCCACAATTTTGGCAAAAGATGATGTAATAAGGACCAACATTGATCCCTCTCTGGTTAATGACTGTGAGTCCATTTATATTACCAAAGAAGGTCTTAAATATCACAACATTGCTGCATTATAAGACAAAGGCTTTGAAGCCAAATATAAGAAGTTCCTGGAGGTCCTTAAAGAGGAAATGGCTAAATCACTTACAGAATTCCAGGAAAACACAAACAATTGGAGGAAATCAATAAATACCTCAAAGTCACCCAGGAAAACAGAAACAAAAAAAGGGGGTGAAACCAATAAATTCTATAAATAAAGAAATCATAAACCAAGCGTTGAAGGAAAAAAACTACTAGAGACCAAGAAATACAAAAAATGAAGCAAACACAAACTGAGGGAATACTGCAAATAAAAGTTTAGGAGTGCACATTGGAACAAGAGGCAAGGTTCAGTGAGAGAATACAGAGATGGAATACAAATCTCAAGCATTAAAGATACAATAGAAGGGATGAACTCATCAGCCAAAAAATATTGAATCTAACACTTCCTGACATAATATCCACAAAATGCAGGACATTGTGAAAGATCAAAGCACTAGAAGACTAGCAATAGAGGAAGAACTCTAGATCAAAGTCTCAGAAAGTGTTATCAACAAAATCATACAAGAAAAATTCCCTAACCTAAAGAGGAAGATGCCTATCAAAGTACAAGAATCATCAAAACACCACACAGAATGGACCATGAAATGTAGTCTCTTCCCTGAATAATAATCAAAACATACAATGCAAAGAACAAATACTAAATGCTACAAAAGTATGAAAGCCAAAAAACATATAAAGGAAGATCTGTTGAAATCACAGATGACTTCTTATTGAAGCGTCTTAATACCAAAAGGATTTTGCACACACGTACTGCAGAAAGTTAGGATGTCAAGATTATTATATGTAGAAAATATTTAATCCCCGCAAATGGAAAAATAAGATAGTCTGTGATAAATTCAAATTTGAACAATATCTGTCTAAATATTCAGACCTACACAAAGTGATACAAGAAGAATCCAATCCAAAAAAGTTAATGATACAGAGGTATTAAAAAATCTTGTGTTTTATGCAAAAGGGAAAACACACACACACACACACACATACACACAAACACACACACACACTCATAGACACACACACACATACACACACCAGTACCAATAAAACCGGCCATTGCAACAACAAAAACAACAAAGTTCCAGGAGTTAACAATCACTGTTCATTAACTCTTTCAATATTTATAATCTCAGTTCACCAAATAAAAGGACACAGTCTAACCGAATGTATGCTAACACAAACCTATCCTTGTATTTTATACAAGAATTACAGCTCAGCATCAAGAATAGGCGTTGCTTCAAGGTAAATACATATATAATTATTATATATATATATATATATATATATACATATATATATATACATATGTATGTATATGTATATATGTATATTGAATATATATTCAAATCCAATTGACCAAAGAAGCAAGCTAGTGTAATCATCTTAAAATTTAGCAAATTATATTTTAACCAAAAAAATAATGTAAAGAATTGGAGAAGTACACTAGGTATTCCTCAAAAGAATAAATATCACCACAAATGTCATTGAAATTTTTAATATCTTTGCCTTAAACACATGATCACCAACCATTGTAAAAGAAATATTTATAAATCTAAAAGCACATAATAACCCTCATGCGCTTATGCTCAGTTATTTCAATACCACTCTCTCACCAATGGACAAATTCTCCAGACCAAAACTAAACAGAAATAATACAGCTATCTGACAGCATGGACATGAATCCCGCTGATATTTAGAGATCATTCTATTGCAATATAAGATAATATACCTTCTGCTCACCACCTCATGAAACTTATGTATAAACTGAACACATATTCAGACACATTGATAGGCTTTATATGCACAAGAAAATTGGAACAACACCAGGTGTCTTGTCAGACCACCATTAATTACAGCTAGATATCAACAAAACCAGAAAGAACAAAAGACTGACAAACTCAAAGAAGCTGCCCACACATTACTGAATGAAAAAATATGTTAAGGCAGAAACAAAGGTACGCAGTAGAGGTTTTCCAGAATTCAATGAAAATAAATATGCAACATGCACAATTCTATTTAACACAATGAAGATAAAAGTAGTGCCTAGAAAAACTTCATAGCACAAATGTTTACATTAAAAAAAGTGGAGAGCTCACATATTGGCAATTGAAGAGCACAATTTTAAGTCTAGAACAGAAAGAAGTGAATGAGCAATTATAAAATGGAGTAGACATCAAGAAATTATCCAACTGGGGGCTGAAATCAATAAAATAGAAAAGAATCACTGAATCACGGATTTGGTCCTTTGAGAAAGATACACAATATCAAAATTTCTGAAATCTAAAATGAAAATGGGGAAAATAACAGACAATGAAGAAATTCAGAGAATAATAGAGATGTTTTTAAAAACCTGTACTCCAGGGAATTGAATATTCTAAAAGAAATAGGTAATTCGCTGGGTAGAATTAATTTACCATAATTAAATTAAGAAAAACATTTTAAAAAGAACTCTTTATTTATTTATTTAATATATACAGACCAAAACATCTCACTAGATGATGAAATTTCTCTTACAATATCCAACACCACTTTATGGAAAAATTCTTGGAGTAAATAAGCACATAAGGGAAATACACATACTAACATCACATTACAGCAAGGGAATAGCCAACATTAAGTTAAATGGACAGATATTACAATCAGTTCCCCTAATTCACAAACAAGAAAAGGTGTTTCCTTCTCTTTGTATCTATTAAAAGTACTATCAAAAAATTTCACTAGAATAAAATAACTGAAGAGGATGAAATCAATATGAATTAATAAGTAGTAAGTAAAATTACATTTATTTGAAGATGACATGGTCATATGCATAAGTGAACCAAAATTTCCCAAAGGCAATTCCTGAGCTGATAAACATGTTCAGAAAGTTGTTGGATACACAACTAACTAAAAAAATCCAAAAAAATATAAATCAATGGCTAAGCTTTTGGGCATATTTTTGTGGTGCAGATTAATGAGTAGCAAGTTTACTATAAAAGATTCTTATCATTTGCATTGTTCTGGTGTTTGAACTGTGTTGAAATTCAGTGGATCCCATAACATAAATGCTTTGTCACATAGCTAACATTCATAGAATTTCTCTCCAGCATGAATGATTTCATAATTATGAAGAATATAGAGGTGTGCAAAGGCTTCATTGTAATAAACACATTCATGAGATTTCTCTCTAACACATATTCTTTCATGAAAATAAATACTACAGGATTGTGCAGTCTTGATAACATTAAATGAACTCAGTGTTACTTTCTTTCGTTTCCATTGCTATGAAAAGTCATCATGAACAAGGCAACTCCTATAAAAGCAACCATTTAATTAGGGCTGGATTACCGTTTCAGAGGTTTAGTCCATTTTCATCACAGCAGCAAGAAAGACAGAAATGCAGATAGACATGATGCTGGAGAAGAAGCTGAGAGTTCTGCATCTTTACTCAATGGCAGCTAGGAAGAGACTGTCTTCTATGGACTTAATAGGAGGGTCTCTTCAGCACTGGAAGTAATTTCAAAGCCCACCTCCAAAGTGATGCACTTCCTCCAACAAGGACAAATCACTTCATAATCCCACTCACTTGCCTTGGCATATTAAAATTACTACGTTCCACTGTCTGGCCACCATATGATTGTTCAAACACATGAGTGTATATGGATCATACTTAACCATGTAGAATACATGAGCTCCTATTTCAAAAATCCCCATTGTGTATAGCAGTCCCAAAATGCTGAGTCCAAAGTTCAAAGACTCCTCTGAGATTAATACTATCCTGTAATAGTAACCATGTTCAAACACATAAAAGTGCACCATATACTTCCATATTCACAGTATATACTTCACCATTCATAAAGGCAACATAAGGAAATAGTGGCCCTAAATAAGACCCAAGCCAACTGAGCAATCTCTAAACTCTGCATCTCCTTCTCTCTTGTCAAAGTGTTCTTCAGTTCTCCAACTCCTTTCTGCTTTGTTCAATGCAGCAGCATTATTTCTCCTTGAGTGGTTTTATTCCCTGAAAGCAGTTTTCCTGAGCAGGTATCACCCAGTTCTAATATCTCAAAATGTTGGGGTCTCCAAGATAACTTCAATATCACAGCTTCTTCTTTTAAATACAATGATCCACACATGCTCTTCTCCGCTCCTCCAAAGAGATTGGGTCACTTTTCCAGATCTGCCCTCTGTATCACTCTAAGTTCTGGTTGACTCCACTCTCCTGCTCCTTCTGTTCTTTCTGTTCATCCCATGGTACTTGCATCTTCAGGATGTTTGGTTCTTCTGCTACAACTAGTTTTGACCAATAACCTCCTTTATGCTTGCTCAATGGTGCCAAGCCTCAGCTGCTCTGCATGACAATTTCATGCATTTGAAACCAGTACCTCCTGTGTGATTCTTACACATGACCAATTCCAGCTGCACCACTTGGTCCAACCTTGGTAATCTCTGGAATGCACCTTCGCTTTCACTCAGAAAACTCTAACAAGAAGATTTTATGTCAGTGATGCCGATTTCTTCTCCATCAACCTCTATTTCTTGAACTAGAGCTATCCAGCATTAACTGTCTCACTAGTCCCTTTTATTCTTGCCTCTAAATACAGAGCCACATGGACAAAACTGCTGAGCTCTCATGCTTGATGTGGCTGAAATATGGCCCCTTCCATTACATTATCACACACTTTTATTTTCTCAAACACTTCATTGCCTAAGCTTGGCAGTCCTGGAACTTGATGAGTAGATTAACATTGAAATCAGAGATCTCCAGGGCTCCATTTCCTGAATGCTGTGGTTAAAAGCATGGAATACCATGCCTGGACCCAAGGTTTTCCTTTTAGATCTTAAATTGAAAATCCAGAATAGCAATCAAAATATATCCCTTGTCAGTTTGACACATACTTGTATCTTCATACATCCACATGAAAACAATTACCAAGTAATAATTCCTAACCTGATACAGTTCTTTTTTATAAAACTACAAATCCATAACTTTAGCTGGATGGAAACTTGCCTTAATGTAACCATTCCTTTAATGCCATTGATTATCCTTGATAACAGGATTTAGATTAATTCAACTACTGGTGATGCTTTGCTCTTTGAACCTTACCTTTTGTAGTTTTCCTTTCTACGTTCACTATGCTTGGTCAAAATTGTCACGTCAAATTCTATGTGGGGATTTTTGATACTTCCTTTGTTAATGCAATTAATGTAAACCTCTTTACCTTAACCTCTAGGAGACTCTCAAATGAGGAAAATAGCCAACATTCCGTGATAAATCATCTTAAGAACCATCTAGAGAGTTAATATAATCCTAAGCACTGATGACTATTATATTCCTAATCGAATAGGCTCTTTTTTTTATTCGATATAATTTATTTACATTTCAAATGATTTCCCCTTTTCTAGCCCCCCCACTCCCCGAAAGTCCCGTAAACCCCCTTCTCTTCCCCTGTCCTCCCACCCACCCCTTCCCACTTCCCCGTTCTGGTTTTGCTGAATACTGTTTCACTGAGTCTTTCCAGAACCAGGGGCCACTCCTCCTTTCTTCTTGTACCTCATTTGATGTGTGGATTATGTTTTGGGTATTCCAGTTTTCTAGGTTAATATCCACTTATTAGTGAGTGCATACCATGATTCACCTTTTGAGTCTGGGTTACCTCACTTAGTATGATATTCTCTAGCTCCATCCATTTGCCTAAGAATTTCATGAATTCATTGTTTCTAATGGCTGAATAGTACTCCATTGTGTAGATATACCACATTTTTTGCATCCACTCTTCTGTTGAAGGATACCTGGGTTCTTTCCAGCATCTGGCAATTACAAATAGGGCTGCTATGAACATAGTAGAACATGTATCCTTATTACATGGTGGGGAGTCTTCTGGGTATATGCCCAGGAGTGGTATAGCAGGATCTTCTGGAAGTAAGGTGCCCAGTTTTCGGAGGAACCGCCAGACTGATTTCCAGAGTGGTTGTACCAATTTGCAACCCCACCAGCAGTGGAGGAGTGTTCCTCTTTCTCCACACCCTCTCCAACACCTGCTGTCTCCTGAATTTTTAATCTTAGCCATTCTGACTGGTGTAAGATGAAATCTTAGGGTTGTTTTGATTTGCATTTCCCTAATGACTAATGAAGTTGAGCATTTTTTAAGATGTTTCTCCGCCATCCGAAGTTCTTCAGGTGAGAATTCTTTGTTTAACTCTGTACCCCATTTTTTAATAGGGTTGTTTGGTTTTCTGGAGTCTAACTTCTTGAGTTCTTTATATATATTGGATATTAGCCCTCTATCTGATGTAGGATTGGTGAAGATCTTTTCCCAATTTGTTGGTTGCTGATTTGTCCTCTTGATGGTGTCCTTTGCCTTACAGAAACTTTGTAATTTTATGAGGTCCCATTTGTCAATTCTTGCTCTTAGAGTATACGCTTATTGGTGTTCTGTTCAGAAACTTTCTCCCTGTACCGATGTCCTCAAGGGTCTTCCCCAATTTCTTTTCTATTAGCTTCAGAGTGTCTGGCTTTATGTGGAGGTCCTTGATCCATTTGAATTTGAGCTTAGTACAAGGAGACAAGGATGGATCAATTCGAATAGGCTCTTAACTCCAACTTAGTTCATGATTATATTAATTAGGTTTCTCTCCAATATGTGTTCTTTTATGTCTTTGGAGACTTCTCCCTTGTGAATAGTCTTTACCACATTGATTACTTCATAAGGTTTCTCTCCAGTATGTGTTCTTTTATGATACCGGAGACTACTGAGACATGAAAAGTTTTTGCCACACTGATTACATTCATAAGGTTTCTCACCAGTATGTGTTCTTTTATGGTATTGGAGATGACTGTGACCTGCAAATTGTGTCATTGATTACATTAATATGGTTTCTCTCTAGTATGTGTTCTTTTATGGTACTGGAGATTACTGGATTTAGCAAAGGCTTTACCACATTGATTACATTTGTAAGGTTTCTCTCCAGTGTGTGTTCTTTTATGGTTTTGTAGAGTACTGTGAAATGCAAAGGATTTACCACATTGATTACATTCATAAGGTTTCTCTCCAGTATGTGTTCTTTTATGATATTGGAGATTAGTGGGTGTTGCAAAGGCTTTACCACACTGATTGCATTCATAAGGTTTCTCTCCAGTGTGTGTTCTTTTATGGTATTGGAGACTACTATGACCTGCAAACACTTTTCCACATTGATTACATTCATAAGGTTTCTCTCCAGTATGTGTTCTTTGATGTCTTTTGAGATAACAGTGATACAAAAATGCTTTACCACATTGGTTATATTCATAAGGTTTGTCTTCAGTATGTGTTCTTTTATGGTATTGGAAAGTATTGTGCTGTGCAAAGGCTTTACCACATTGATTACACTCATAGGGTTTCTCTCCAATCTGTCTTCTTATGTGCCTGCAATGATAAATATCAAATGTATAATCTTTACCACATTCATTGTGTTGATCAATCATGTAATCTATATGAGTTATGTTTACAATTTGGACTAATGGTAAAGAAGCATCAGATCTTAACGTTTTATCACTTTGTATGTTCATGGTGTTCTCCCTCATCAGGAGTTGTTCAAGACACCTGTCATGGTTATTACATGGCTCATATTTATAACAAACTCTTTTTATAACAGATTTTTATATGACATACTTCAGCTTTCTGAAGAAAATTTGAACAACTCTGATTTTTATAACACTGACTGCATTTATAATTTTAACTGTGGTGTGAATTACAACACAATGGACTGTGAACCAGGACACACAGAAGTATTTTGAAATTCCTAACACCCATAATGCTTTTCTACACTTTGAGTTTGGGGATGTTCCCCATAAAACTAGAAAACCAATTAATCGCAAATGTTTATCATATTCCTAATGTCTATCAAAGGCAGAATACTACATATCTTCTCATTGTTTAAGAACAAAAAATTTCTGTTGCTTCTTTCAGTATCCCTATCCTCACATGTTTTTTATCCATTGGGAGACATGACATACCTAATTTAAAAAAAAAATTAGGGCAAATGAAACGTCTACACATTGCATTTAGACTGTTTGAATTTTTGTTCCTCATAACATGTACAATATAGATTAATGTTTCTCAACAACAACATTCTTGATTCTCCTAAAATGCCCTCTCACAAAACTTAACCATATTTCTACAGGAATATGAGTATCAACAATTATACTATGGACTATTTGCTTACTAGAATGTTTAGGATATAAATTTATCATTATTCAATGTGCAATATCTAAGTCCTATGAGACTATATAGATTGGCAGGTCCACAGCACAATTCTAATGTAGCTACTTATCAAATGGATACACAAATGAGATATCTGACTTGATGGAGATGATTTTGTAAGAATATTATAATCATAGCTACACTTAAAAGACTGTTATTTCACACTCTTGCTTTTCGTTGGAGATTCCAAAAGATATGAAAAAATCCACAGAGGCAAATTTGTATCAGATTCCACGTGAAAATTACCTTTCTTGTCTTCTACTACTTTGAAAATGTTCTTCAAGATGATGGCCTTCCCAGTTATATCCTAAAACACAGCACCAGAAATTGAGTGATAGACTATTAGAAATTAGGCAAAATTTAAGGTACTGCAAATTTTCACTGCACCATGAAAGTTACAGTAAAAATTTAGTGAAACTGAATTATTCAGCTCAATCTTCATTATTCAGAATTAAAATAATAGAAGATCATCAATAACCAAAAACTATTTGTTTCCTTTAGAAAAAAATAACAGTCTTACCTATAGTGTTGAGGTTCAGGTAGGTTTTCAACATCACATCTTTATAGAGATTCTTCTGGGAAGGATCCAGCAAATTCCATTCTTCCTCAGTGAAGTTCACATGCACATCATCAAAAGTCACTTCATCCTAAATATCCCATACATGTGTACAACACAAAGCATGATACTAACATCATTGTAAAGGAAATATATGCTTTTTCAAAAACATATTCATATAATTTTGGCACTTGCTCCACCTATATTATGACTCAGAATTTACGATCACTGTGTCATTTTAGAAGGAGCTTGAATTATAAGATTCACCCGTGTTGCTTTTGAATCCTTTGAATAGGATACAGCCTTGCCAGAGAAATGCCAAATGAGAGATAAATGGGAAACATCCACAATACTGCTCACACATCTGAAAAATTATGTGTACAATTGCTAACTAGAACAGTGATGGGCAAGCTGGGTGTATTTGCCCATGTCTGTAATCACAGAGGCACAGGCAGGTATATGTCATGAAGATGGATGCCAGCATAGCCTATGTAATGTGCTGTAGCAGACCAAATGTTATATATTAAGACCCCTAATCCCTACAAAAATCAACCAAGTAAACAAAAATGATAGAGAACTCACAGTTATTTACTAAAAGTTCCCACAAAGAATTAAACATTCACTTCACATCCATATTCATCTTATAGAAACATGAAGGGCAACAGTTTAAAATATAACATTAATAAAATTTTACTAAAAGGGAATGCATGCTTAAACAGATACAAATGAACAGATGAAAATATAGTAATATAAATGTTGATCATAAATAAGCAATGTAGGGCAGGAAAGAGAGATCAGCTGTGGAAATCTCTAGCTGGTCTTCCACAATGTGTTCATCAATTTCTCAGATAGACATGGGGACCAACAACTACTCATTACTTCAAGATCAAGAGTTCGGAGGCCATCTTTTGCCAACAGTAAAGAAGAGGAATATGATATTCATATTCATATACATAGGCAAAATACTATTTATTCAAACATTTCAGAACAATGACAAATCTGAGGAAGTATATCATACACGTGGAATCCAAGGCTCTGAAGCTTCAGGTAGTATTGATGTAATGAACACATATCAACTTGCGAAACAGAATATAACCTATATATTTGGCCAAATTTCAAAGTGAACCATGAGGATTAAAAGTTGCACAAAATCATATCCCTATTGTGCAAAACCATGTGATGTGGTTTATGTGGTTCCTATATACACTATCAGGACAGGAAGGATTTCACAGAGAGATTTTGTCTTGAAAGCCATAAACAAAGGAATAAAATTTAAAAAAAAAACATTAAACCACCAGGCTTGCAAATAGCTTAGCATTAAATGTAAATGGGGCTAAAGCATCTTATGTGATTTTTGGACAGAGTCCAAATATTGACTGTATGGGAGCATGAGAAGAAACCTGAAGGATCAGTTTCAACTACAGCACAGTAGAAACACAGAACAAAATCTGTCCCATCTAAAAGAAAAGCAGGGGCACACCTGGAGCAGAGAATGAGGGAATGCCCAATGAAAACTCACCCAACTGGAGAGCCACCTTATGGGCAATCCCCGTTCCAAGACATTATTATGGATACAATGTTATGCTCCCAGACAGGAGATTTTCATAAGTGATCAATGAGAGGCTTCACCCAGCAGCTGACTGAAATAGATGCAGAGAACCAGAGTGAAACATGGGATGGAAGTTCGAGACGCTTAAGGAAGAGTTGGGGAAGGATTGAAGGCCCTGAACATGGTCGGAACTCCGCAGGTAGTCTAGCAGACTCAATGAACCTTTAACCTTCAGGACATTGACAGATAAAGCCATCAATTGAATGGTAGACACAGGCTGGACTAAGGCCCCTGGCACATAAGTAGCAGAAATTCAGGTTAGTCTTCATGAGTATCCTCCAACAACTGGAACAGGCGCTGTCCCTAAAGCTGCTGCCTATCTTTGGTACCTGTTCCTTTAACTGTACTCCAATATCTGCCCTCAGTTGGAGAGTTTGCACTTACCCCAGAAGAAATATGAAGCCCCATGGTGTGGGGATACCCAGGGTACCAAATCAACCCCATTCTTACCCTGGATGCTATAGGCTCATGTTCATCCTGTGATGAAAATGCATTCAGTCTACAGTGATTCTAATAGTCTGCAGGAGTCCCTACATGGTTCAAATGTCTAAACTGTCTTATGACACTCAAGGCAATATCTTGAAAGTCAAATGTTTTAAAAATCAGAAAGCAAGTCATATCTTTCTGATATACAGTAATACAGAACACCCCTTCCATTAGACAGGAATGTACAATACCACATGCCAAGCCTGCCAGGACATAAATTAGGCATTCCATAGATCTACCACACTATTTGTTATCCTACATGCAATTTACACAGCTGTCCCTAACGCTGTACAAGCACCAGAGGCAGCTTAACCTCTCTCCTGACTATGTCTTCTAGTGGATTGCTAAGATCGTATCTTCCTGTCTGCCACTTCTCTTACCTTTCAACATTAGCAAGCATTCTCTCTTGAACGTACCCAGCAAACAGGTCAGTAAAAGGGGCAAAATGCAACCAACATTCAGTGAAAATACAGACAGCAAACACTAACCCAGGAATATAATTACCACCCAAACAAGACAAACCCAGAGACCAGTATCTAGAGCAATTGTCATCACAAACCCAGACACACCCATAGGGGTATAATGAGGATAAGCCAGGGAAATATGTCGCCAAGAATCCAAGGTGTCCTGTCACAGCAGGTCCTCAAAAAGTAAAACATGCAAGAAATGTGGTACAAAATAGGTTGTTTTGTAAAAAGGACAGGCATGAGAACCTGGGGAATGGATAGAGGTATACAAGAGGACCTGCAGACTGGAACACATATAGAGAGCAGAGAGAGTGGGATGAGAGTAGGTAAAGACTATAGAGGGGGCTTGTGTGGAGAACAGAAACAGGGAACAAATATAGAGAGCAGCTGAAGCTAGTTCTCCATGTATATAAAGCACACTTTACAAAAGCAGCAGTTGATGGAGTCAGGTAATGATTTAAGCTGGTGCTAAGTCCTTGAGAGCAGGTTATTGAAATTGCCTGCAAATTACCCACTACAGAGGCAAGATTCATATACCAAAGAGGAAAGGATAATAAATAGAATAAATGGACTTAATGGTCAAAAAACATTTGGAGTCTCAGTTTCCTGGCACTAAATAACCAGCAACACTGTAACATATCAAAAGCAAATACTACAATTGACTGTAATAGAAAACAAATATCAGCCCAAAGGACAAGGACGCCGTCTTAATGAAATCCTAAATGAATAAATTCTAAACTAAAACTTTGATTCCTATTAAGGTACAGGAAGCATCCAAAATACCAAATAGATTGGAAAAAAAAAGTCCCCTTGCCACACAATATTCAAATAACTATACATCTAAAGAAATAGGAATAGTGAAAAAACAAAAACAAAACAAAAAACATGTTAAAATAGACCTATTAGATTCATATCAGCACTCTCAGTGTGTAGTGTAAAACACAAAATGTTTTGGAAACATGCTGCAAAATAAAAAATTTTAAAAAAGCAGCCATGATATTTCTAAAAGCAAACCAATGGTCCAAATGATTTGGGAAGATTCAAGCATGAGAGGGAAGATATTCAGAGGTCAGTGCCTGATTTAGCAAGTAAGAAGCACCACTAGAAACCTCACACATAGTCACATCTAGCTGATGTTTCCCATCTAACCACTGATAGCAGCCTCCACTGCTCAGCCACCTGTTCCTCCCCATTGTGGGCAGATATCCTGGGCTTACCATGTCTCGATTTCAGAGCTTCCCTGAGGTCCCCTCACAGCACAGCACAACATGGAACAGCAGAGCTCAGAGTGAGGAAACAATGAACTATCCTGGCCTTCACAGCCACAGGGATCTTGAAGAAAGGTTCCTGGAAGATCCTGCCTCTGTCTTTGAATGGCAGGTCTGGCTGGAGTTCTGGATTGACCAGTAAGCCTTACAACTCCTTAAGGTTAAATTGTTCTTCTAGTCCAGGGCCAATTTTTTTCCAGATCGTAGGAGTGGTTTGTACTCCTTTAGCATTTGTGCTTGCCTTGAAAGAGCACTTTCACACCACACAGGCCTAGGGGAAAGTCCACTATTTCAGTTCAGTCTATTCAGTTGCCCGCTCCTCTCCTTGTAAGCAATAACCCTGCACTCACCCGGACCTAAATTCAGACCTAGCCTGCGCTTTCCTCACAACACTTGCCTTCCTCTTCCTGTAATCAAGATAAATAGCTTGCATAGCGTATTCCTCAGGTGCAGTGGAGGTATCAATCTGACCCACAAGAGGAAGGGTGCCCAGGCTATTAACTTTGAAGAGTGATTTTAGGAAACAAGAATTTTGTTTTCTGGCTTCGTGATGGGCTCAGGGAAATTGCAGCTCCCTTTCAACTGAAGATAATTCTTTGATTTTCATGTTTCCCTTGTCAGACATGCATTATTGGAAGAAGAGGACAACTATCTCTGGGACATTTTAATAATTCATTCTGCATACACAGAAAAATTCACTCTCTATGAGATATGTTGATTTAGAGAACCTGTGCTAACATAACTGTTGCTTTTTCTGCACCTTGCCATTGAAAAAAAGTGCTGACAATCCATAGAGATCCACAGTGTTTGTAATCTGTTTCCTGGTTTTCTCCCAAGGTTTTTTCATGCCTATCATCTGGTGGAAGGGAATTGCATGAAGCCACAAAGCAAAACATGTGTTTCCTAAAATCCCTTTTTAATGTTAACAGCCTGGGAATCCTTCCACTGATGGGCCAGCTTTATATCACCCATGCAAGTCAAGTAACAGGTTATCCACCTTGATTTCAGGAAGAAGGAGAAGTGCTGTGAGGAATTCTCAAGGAAGCTATGAAGACAGCTCATGATGAGTGCAGGATCACTGCCCACAAAGGCAAGGATACAACAGCTGACCAGCCTCAGTTGCAATGGTGTGTCCTCCTCCAGTGCTGGGTGGGAGTGCAGATGGATGAGGTTCTTGGAGGACAGGCACAAATGCTATGGGAGTGCAAACCTGACCTGAGATATATGAAAGGTCTGGCCCAGGATTGGAAGCACACTCTAACCTTGAGGAGGGGTAAGACTCACTGACCAATCAAGGACCCCAGACAGACCAGCCAGTCAGACTAAGAGGAGGGCACTTTCTGGTGCCTTGTTGACGTTTGTTTTGGCTTAGCAGGCTTGAATGGTTCTTTGTGCCCAGCTTTGAGTGCTGCTCTTGGGTGCTGTGTGGCAACCTCAGTAAGTTCTGTTTTGGGGACATGTTGAGCACAGGGTCTATGGCCATAATGAGGAGAATGTGGATGAGCAGTGGAGCTGTGGTGGTGGGTCCTCCCTGGTGCTGGATGGGAAGCATCAGTCAGATGTAGCCAGATATGGCCACCTGTGAGGTCCCTTGTGGTACTCCTCACTGCCTACATCAGGCTGTGACCTCTGCATAACTTCACCATCAAGACTGAATCTGCACAAAACAGTTGAGCCAGAGACTTGCTTATAATAATAATACAGGGAAGATGCTAAATGTAGAGAGCTCTATTTCCTCTTAAATCTACAATTTCTGCTCTTAGCATTCACCACCTATGTATAGGATCCATTTGTTGTTTATTTTTTGGAGCTATTAAAAAGCATCTCATGTGTTGGGTAGAGCTCCAATATGAAACTGAGATACAGAAGAGTAGAATTGAAGATGTAAAGGATTTACAAAGCTTAGGAAGTAGTGACAGTAAGTAGCATTTAGCTGATGGAGGACTGCCTTAAAAACACCCCACAGATGAATAGTGTGCTAAGCAGGGTGGTGAGATACTAGGATGCTGGTGTTCTCATGGTTGTTCACCAGGTTTGTTTAGAAATCTGTCTCCAAACCATAATGGGGACAACTGTGCTGTACAACCAGCCAATCTGAACATGCTCATAGCAAAAAACAGGTCTGTAACAAGCTGCTTACACTGTCATTACAGAGTCACAAACAACAATCAGGCCTGGTGTGCCTGACGCCCCCATTTTCTAATGGATGAAAGCATAGTTCTGCCACATGGGACAGACTACACTGGGTGACAGCCACTAGAGTTGGAAAATAGAATAATAAAATCAATCAATCAAAAAATAATGGAAGTAATAAAAATAATAAAATCAATCAATAAACAATAAAGATAATAAAAGTAATAAAATCAGTAAGATGAATAAAATCAACAAAAATAAATAATAAAAATAATAAAACAAAAATCAATAATTAATAATAAATTCAATCAGTAAATAAATAATAAAAATCATAAAATCAATCAATAAATAAATTATAAAAATAATAAAAGTGATAAAATCAATCAATATATACATAATAAAAAACAATAAAAGTGATAAAATCAATAAAATAATAAAAATAATGTACTTGTAGACAGGAGCCTAGCATGGCTGTCCTCTGAGAGGCAATACCAGCGACTGAGACAAATGCAGATACTCACAGCCAACCATCAGACTGAGGGCATGGATTCCTATGGAGAGTTATGGGAAAGATGGAAGGAGCTATAGGAGATGCCAATCCCTTAAGAAGTCAAACAGTGTCAAGTTACCCAGACCCTTTGGTGCTCAGAGAGACTGAGCTCTGTTACCCAGAGCCCTTGAGGATCAGTGTCATCACCTGAAGGGTTTATGTGGGCTGGTGAATGGCCCCAGGGACATATATATATATATATATATATATATATATATATATATATATATATATATATAAACAAATATATATATAAAATACATACAAAAATGACATTGCTCCATGGGTACTTAGGAGAGAGTGATGAGGGAGACATACAAAAAGGGTGGGATCAGGTAAGAGATGAGACAAGCGAGAAATACAGATTGTCAGGAAATATAAATATGTAGCCCTGGAGGATGGCAAATTCCCCAGTAGAGGGGGTAGCCTCTAGAAAGTTCCAGAAACCAAAGAATTGAGAGGTTCCCAGGGCCCAAGGGGAATAATGTCAGCTGCCCCCACCCGTGGGGATTTTTGACAGGGGACCCTAGAAGAGAAGGGCAAAGAAACAGAGACAGGAGACGTGAAGAAGGAGGTCAAGACAAATTAACTGCTCAAGACCACCCAAACTGTATTTTCTCAGGGAACTTATATAGGCAGGGGAAGAAGTGAGCAAGTGGGATTCTTCACATAGTCTGGGCATTCAGCCAAGGTGAATCTCTGGCAGCTGCAAGATGTTTTCTTCTTCTGGGAGAGCACAGTGACCACTCATTTTCTCCAAGGTATGTAGCTGAGGAGAAGTCAAAACCCAAGCCTATATTTAATAAGCTCTAAACCAAAAGTAAAGTCAATTTGGCTCCTGGCAGTTTGTCCAGTGAGTCTAGCTTTCCTTAGGTTAAAGTGTGCTTCCCCTCTATGGCGGGACCTTTTCCAGATCTCAGGAGTGGTTTGTACTCCATTAGCATTTTAAATAAGATTCCAAGTGGAACCTCACCCCACCCAGTCCTGGGGGAGGACTCAACATTCCAGCTGAGGCTGGTCAGCTGTCTGTTCCACCCCTCTGTGAACCAAAACCCTGCACTTAACATGACCAGACTTTATTCCTTGCCTGGGCATTCCTTAAATAACTTGTCTTCTTCCCATAATCATGGTGAATAGCTTGCAAAGCCCACTGCTCAAGGTGCATTGGAGGTATCAGTGTGACCCAGGAAAGAATGACCCAATACATGACCCTGGATATTAACTTTAAGGATGTATTTTTAATAAAAAGAGTTTTAGCCAGGCAGCGGTGGTGCGTGCCTGTAATCCTAGCACTTGTAATAAACTTCTGACTTCCAGGCTAGCCTGGTCTACAAAGTGAGTTCCAGGAAAGCCAAGGCTATAGAGAGAAAGCCTGTCGCAAAACAAACAAGTACATAAGCAAACCAGTTGTTTTGTTTATGGATAAATGCTTGAATCAGTAAAACTGAAGCTCCCTGAAACAGATGATAGGTATCAGACAACCTCAGATGAAAAGCCAGATACATAAGGGAATCACTGATGAGCACTGTTATTATCCAGCACATTTTCATCAGTGGCAAAGTAGAGAAAAAACTGTTGAATTAGTATAGATTTTCTAGATAAACCTATCGCAAATCATAGAGAAAATGAATCTTTCTCTGTATATAGAAAGGGTAGTTAATAGAATGTCCTGATAAAGGCTGTAAGCCAAGGGAAATAAAATAAATCAAGGACTGGTTAATTTCACATTGTAGGATCTTACAGGGAATACTTAAGAAATAATTACTTCCGATGTGAGTTTTAACATAGAAAAGTTAAACAAATCACCTTTGTTTTGTAAAATAAAGTAGTACAAATACAAAATATAAAAATGACCTTTCCATATGTAGTTTGAAAAAGCATCTATAGCCTAGATCAAATGTGGATCAGAAAATCTCTAAAGATCAAGAGTAAGAAAGGGTTTCTCAATTTAAAACTTATAATTAAGAAACACTGCCCCACAGTAACCAGGGTTAGGATAATTGTTAGGGGATTAGAGGGTTATGGTTAAGATAAGGACAAGGGTTGTTAGAGTTAAGATGCTTAGGGAATTAAGGTGTTAAGATAGCATTAGAGATTTAGGATAAGTACCAGGGTTAGGCTCCTGGTTAATGTTAAGGTAGCCACCATTATTCTTGATGGTCCCACTGAATCAATAGAATCCCTATTACACAAAGAAGAAATGTCAGGGTTAGGGTCAGTCTCAGGATTAGGTGAAAGAATTTGGTTGTTGTGCTATGTGAACTCAGCTTCTGTCTTTTCTCTCATTTGCCTTCCTAGTCCTCTTTTTCATAATATCAAAATCTTCTTTCCTGCCTCAATGAAAGTGGAAAGTGAGTTATTCACAAACCTAGAATTCCAGATGGGAAATATCTTTACATTATTATGGGGCCCAGTTCACATACAAGAGAAGAGTAAATATGACTCACACCATCAGTTTTCCTAAGCTCACAAACACACTGCCCCTAAATAAATTATTAAGTTTATTACATAATGGCAGTAAAATGTCCTTGTTATTAGTTAGTACTTGCTGATCTATTTATTACCTACTCTGAGGACAGGACACACTTCATCCTCTCCAGTCTCTGAAGAGCATCTTTAAAAGCATAAGCCTAGCCAGGTTGAGGCATGCATACACTGCCACCACCATACACACATCACTGGACCCTTGTAAACCAGGAGACTGCAGTGAGCTCCAGCCAACCTAAAAGACACAGTGAGGTCTAGGGCAGCCTTAGACTACACAAGATCCTGTATCAAAACACTCAAGTTAATACAGATCACACACTCCATGTACCCTACTCAAAGGATTCAGTTTGAGAACAAAGGTTGCAGCTGACATTTAGAAATTACAGCAAGTTATTTCAATGCAGCAACCTCTGGACATGGGGCTTAGACTCCTTTCTCAGTGGGAATATTAAATAACACTGGATGACCTTACGGATTTACAGTGATAGCTGCAAACACTTTAAAAAAAATATGGGCCAAAAGTTTTGCCACTGAGCTAATGGCTTGGCTGCTGAAGTTACCACACTTTTAAACCATGCTCTTATCCCTACTGCTTCAACTACACAGTAGGACAGCAAGAACAGGTTTTGCACTTAGCAGTTGCCATGTAATCTCAGGTCTCAGGTGGCTCTCACTGTTAGTCTATGTCCTCCCACATTTAAAAAGAACATGGGCTGCCAAGCAGTGGTGTTACACACCTTTAATCCCAGCACTTGGGGTACAGAGTCAAGCAGATCTCTTGTGAGTTCGAGGCCAGCCTGGTCTACAGAATAAGATCTGGGACAGCTAGGGCTAATGATGGAACCCTGTCTCAAACAAAACAAAACAAACAAACAAAAACTCTTGAAAAGCATGCAAAATGTCCCACCTATCTCAAACATGCTCCAAGGCCATCCCCTTACCCATCTATTGAGGACCCATTCAGATTATCTTCCCCCCCACAGCCTCATCTCACCCTGACAAGTCAACAGCACTTTAATTCCCAGCAAACTCACTCACTGCCTGTTGCCTTAAGACTGAGCCTCAGGTGTCACATTTCTGTATTTGATTGCAAGGTAAATCCCACTTCCAAATGTGTTTGTATTTTAAATAAAAAAAAATTAAGGTTTTAGTTTTTGAATCAAATTCTATTCATAGCATGTCTATTACGGAGGTCTTTAAGGGGAAAAAGAGTCAAAACTTATATTTCTTTGTCTTTTCTAGACATCTGGGACATTCACTCATTATTATTTTATGTTAGTTCTCAAAGTTAAGAGGAAAAGCTGGCCTATATCCCATAAGAAATTTAATTTAATTGTCTGTCAACTTTTAAAACACATTGCTGTTATTTTTCAAATATATTCATACATACTTGAATGAGGCTCAGCCTAAGCTTTCCATATAACCATTTTCTGGGCACTCAATAACTTATTAGATGCCAGGTTCCCTGCTTAACACATCAACTACACTGTCTCATTTCTTTAACAAATAAACTCTCATCATCTCTGCCACACCCACACCAGACATAAGCAGCCGCCATGACAGTTATCAAAGTACTGGTGCTGTACTAAATCCCTAGTGCCTAACACACATGTGTTGTCCAACTTAGCCCATGTTGCTGTCAGCACCATCGCCATCAGCAATGCTGTGTGAGCTGCACTGTGTGCCATTTGTGGTAGCAGAACAGGGAAAAGTATTATTTTTGTTGTTGTTGTTTTTTATTTTTTCGAGACAAGGTTTCTCGGTATTGCCCTGGCTATACTGGAACTACTCTGTTGACCAGGCTGGCCTGGAACTCAGAAATCTGCCTGCTTCTGCATCCCAAATGCTGGGATTAAAGGGTGCACCATCATCGACTGGCAGGAAAGCTATTATTAAGTGACATCAACTTGCACTCCTTTCTACAGGCAGATGGACATGATATTAAAAACCCAGATACTTAATCCTCAACATAACAGTAAATTAAATTTCCCCAAACATGATGATCAGCATTTCACAGAAAAAGTAAAATGATTTTCTCCAGAACTCTGAAGCCTGGTGGTGGTGGCACAAACTTTGGTTTCAGCACTCTGTAGGCAGAGACAGGCTGATCTCTTGTGAGTTCAAGGCCAGTCTGGTCTACAGTGCAAGTTCCAGAACTGCTGGGGCTACACAGAAAAAAATGCCTAGAAAATTCAAAATGATGATGATGATGATGATGATAAAGTGTTGATATATATTTTCACTGTTTTCAATTCCAGACTCATCAGATGGGCAATTTTGGTTTTGTTTTGTTTTTAAACGAAAGCAATGAAGCTGTTCAAGATCTGCTAAGATTCACCACCACATTCCCAATGGCAAAACTGTGTTTCCAAGTTGCTCCAAAAGCAATTAGGGGATGGAAAGGAAGAATACACAAAGACTTCAAGAATGGTAAACTGGTACAATAAGACAATAGAAAACAAACAAACAAACAAACAAAACAGGTAAGTGGATCAGGACTAGCATGTCCCCCCAACACACATACACACACACACACACACACACACAGGTTTGCAAGACCCAGCTTCATTGCAAAATCTCTTCAGTCCTGAATCTTCAACTGCCCCTGTGTCTTCACCTCTCCACTGATCTTTCCTGGCCTCTCATACTGGCAAGGCTCAACTGCTACTCATTTTCATTACCCCTTGTCTTAGTCAAGGTTTCTATCACTGCACAAACATCTTGACCATGAAGCAAGTTGGGGAGGAAAGGGTTTATTCAACTTACACTTCCATACAGCTGTTTATCACTAAAGGAAGTCAGGACTGGAACTCAAGCAGGTCAGGAAGCAGGAGCTGATGCAGAGGCCATGGAGAGATGTTCCTTACGGGCTTGCTTCCCCTAGCTTGCTCAGTCTGCTCTCTTATAGAACCTAGGATTACCAGTCCATGGATGGCACCACCCACAAGGGGCCCTCCAATCTTGGTCACTAATTGAGACAATGCCCCACAGCTGTATATCATGGAGGCACTTCCTCAAATGAAGCTCCTTTCTCTGTGATAAATCCAGCTTGTGTCTAGTCGATGCACAAAACCAGACAGGACAATTGGTCCCTTGTCAGCTTGACACACAAACACATCACTATTAAGCCTCAACCCTAATTTTCTTACTCATCCCCAAGATATAAATAACTTTAAAAGTCCTACAGTCTTTTATGTTAAAAATTCAATCCCTTTAAAAATTCCAATATCTTTTAAAATTTAAATACTTTTAAAAATTCAAAGTTTCTTAACTGTGGGCTCCACTAAAATAATTTCTTCCTTCAAGAGTGAAAAATATCAGGGCACAGCCACAATCAAAAGCAAAACTCAAACTTTAATGCTTCAATGTCTGGAATCCAACTCAAGAACTTCCAGGCTCCTCTGAGGGCTGGGGTCATTTCTCCCACTCTGCCCTTTGCAGCACACAACTTTTCTTCTAGGGTCCAGCTGCCTGTACTACACTGCTGCTGCTGGTCTTGGTGGTCATCTCATGGCACTGGCATCTCCAAAACACTGCTGTTTTCTGCCATAACTAGGTTTCACATATAGCCTCTCATAGGCACTTTTCATGGTGCCAAGCCTCAGCTCCTATGCATGACCCCCCCTTAAGTCCTGGGCCATCAATTGCAACTGAGATTGCACCTTCACCAAAGGGCTTACATGGCTGGCCTCTCACAGTGCTGTGCTTCAGCTGTTCTTGTTGACATCTTCACACCTTCAAAACCAGTACTGTCTGTGTTACACATATGCACATTATCAATTCCAACCACAGCACAAAGTACAACTGTGGTTATCTCTGGAACACAGCCTCTGTACTCTCAGAAAACACTTCCCAGAAGATTTCAGCTCAGTGGTGCTGGGCTCTTCTTAATCACTGCTAATTTCTTAGCTCCAGCAAAGAAGCCATCAATAGTCCCAGTAATGCAAAAGGTTTTGCTTTAATAGTTCTAGTATCTTGTTAATCTCAGCTGATTCTTCAGCCCCAGCTAACCAAAATCACAGAATTCTCACAATCAAAACAGCAACAGCCCTGAAAAGAATCTTAAATTTTCCTTCTGAAATTTCATGAGCCAGGCCATCATTTCTTAACTGTTCTCAACATATTATCATACAAGCTCCTATAGAAAATCCCACAGAGCTCTTAACAACCAATGGCTCTTCTAACCCAAAGTTCCAAAATCTTTGCACATTCCTCCCCAAAACAATGGCCCAGGTTGTCATAGGGATACCCCACTATGCTGGTACAAATTTCTCTTAGTCAGGGTTTCTATTCCTGCACAAACATCATGGCGAAGAAGCAAGTTGGGGAGCAAAGGGTTTATTGAGCTTATACTTCTATACAGCTGTTCATTACTAAGGGAGGTCAGGATTGGAACTCAAGCAGGTCAAGAATCAGGAGCTGATGCAGAGGCCATGGAGGGATGTTTCTTACTGGCTTGCTTCCCCTGGCTTGCTCAGCCTGCACTCTTATGTAACCTAAGATTACCAGTCCAGCGATGGCACCACCCAAAATGGGCCCTCTCCCCATGATCACTAATTGAGAAAATGCCCCACAGTTGGCTCTCATGGAGGCACTTCCCCAACTGAAGCACCTTTCTCTGTGATAACTCCAGTCTGAGTCAAGTTGACACACAAACCAGCCAGTACACTCTTTCACTCATTTGGCTGCCTTGTCTAAATTCAGTAAGAGAGCTATGCCTAACTATGCAGAGAGTTGAAATTATAGGTGTTTGATATGCCAGTGGTGCCCATGCTTCTTGAAGAGATAAAGGAGTTAGGGAGACAGACTGTGTAAGGTGGAAAAGAGAGATGGGAGAAAGTGGAATTCAAATTAAATAAATAAATAAATAAGTGGGGAAGTGACAAACAAATACATATAAATAGAATGAAAATTTAGAAATCAGCCCATTATTTTTAAAATTTACCCCACTCTATATTCAGGTATAAGACAAGGAAAAAGGATTTTCGGCAAAATATCACACAAATGACCTCTCACTAAAATTTACAGTTTCTGTATTCCTCTGATATGCTATGTTCTCAATTTTCTCTGGCTGCATACTGTTAAGACTTCCATCTTCCAGGTCCTATGAGAAAAAATGATTAAATACCATCTACAGATTTCTATGACTTTCACCATCTCAATTTCTGATATATTCCATATTCTTTCAAAAGAGAACATAAATTCTGTCCAGCAGCAAAATCATATATTGATACCATTTGTTGTTGCTGTTCTAACTTCCTATTCTGCTTCTGTGATGGAATCCTCTGGGCAAAAGGATCTCAGGTAATAAATAGTTGTTGTGAATGCTTCTGTCAGACTACAGTTCACCACTTTGGAAGGTTAGAGTAGAAACTGAAAGGACAAACTGAAGGTAAAAGCATGGACAAACATTGTCTCCTGGCTTGCTGTCCTGCTTGGTCAGTGTCCCATGCTCAGGTAGCTCTTTCATGCATCCCAGACCCACTTGTTTATGAATATTGTCATCCTCAGTGGAAGAGCCTTCCCACATCAATCATCAACACTATCTCACACAGATAGAGCAACCAGCAATTATGACAAAGCACACCTTCAACTGAGGCCCGTTCAGATGACTGTAGCTCTGGAATATTGAAATTTTGGCAGCTTCACCTCTCTCCTGACACCATCTCCATGTGGATTGCTAAGACTATGTCTTCCTGCCAACCTCCTATCCTAGCTTTCAACATTAGCCAGCATTCCCTCTTGAACATACCCAACAAACAGATCAGTAAAAGGGGCAACACTCAGTCAACACTATCTGATAATCTAGACAGCAAACTATTAACCCAGGAATAACTTCCCATCCAAACTAGACAAACTGAGAAACCTTACCTAACCTAAAATAACCACACATGCAGATGCCTAGACACCAGAACAGAAAAATAAGGTATTCCAGCCAGGAAAATAACTCAACATCCTCCGATTTTTAATACTCTGCATCGTCTCATACAACTTCTTTTGCATCAGTTAGTTTAGTTTAGTTTAGTTTCTCAAGACATATTAGAGAAGGAGGAGGAGAAAGAGAAGGAGAATGGAGATGAGGAGGAGGAGAAGGAGGAAGAGAAGAAGAAGAAGAAGAAGAAGAAGAAGAAGAAGAAGAAGAAGAAGAAGAAGAAGAAGAAGAAGAAGAAGAAGAAGATCAATAAACATAAAGATCTAGAAAATATTTCCACTGAAATCATAAATAATAACTTTCCAAACTAAAGAAGATGACTGTTAATGTATAAGAAGCATCAAAAATACCAAACAGATTGGGGAAATGTCTCTTTGCCACATAAAAATCAACATACTAAACATATAATTTAAAGAAATATAAAAAATACAGCCGAAAACAATAACAAACTAAACAAAATAAAAACTAGTAATGTATGAAATCAGAACTATTAGATTCATATCCTTTTTCTTTTTTAAAGGATTTTATTCATTACTTAAACAAAGTCCTCCCTACATGCATTCCTGCAGGCCAGAAGAGGGCAGCAGATTCCATTGTATACAGTTATGAGCCACCATGTGGTTGCTAACAATTGAACTCATGGACTGTGTAAGAATACCCAGAGCTCTTAATCTCTGAGCCATCTCTCCAGGCCTGAACCTGCCTTCTTAATGTATATTATAAAAGGAAAAAAAAAATAGTTTGGACACAGGTGCTGCATAGTCACAGAAACCACCCATGCTGCTACAAGAAAGCAACTGGTCCAGATGTTTTGGACAGAATTACAATCAGCCATGATACTGAATTTATTCACAAGTCATATCCTGAACTATCAAGTAAGAAGCACCACTAGAAACCTCACAGGTCACGTCTGGCTGATGCTTTCTATTCAACCCCATAGCAGACCCACCACCCCAGGTCCCACTGCTAAACCACCTGTTCCTTCCAATTGTGGGCAGATATCCTGTGCTCACCATGTCTCAAGTTCAGAGATTCCCTGAGGTTCCCTCACAGCAACTAACAGCAGAGCTCAGAGCTGGATGCAGAGAACCATTCAAGCTGCACAGCTACAGGGAACACCTCAGAAGGAGAAGGAGAGGGTGAGGGTGAGCATGAAAATCAATCAGCATAAACGTCTAGAAAACATTTCCAATAAAATCATAAATGAAAAATTTCCTAAACTAAAGAAGGTGCCTGTTAATGTAAAAGAAGCATCCAAAATACCAAACAGATTGGAGAAAAGTCCTTTGCCGCACAAGCAAAACACTAAACATCTAAAGTAAAACAATACAAAAACCTGCAACAGAAATAATTAACAAAACCAAAGGGGGAAATAAAAAACAAGTTAGCCTGGGACTTAGCCTTGCCCATCCCACAGCCCTTGACCCCAGACAGCTGCAACTTGATCATTTATGCTCCTTGGGAAAGCGCCAGCCCAGACCTCTGTAAACTCTACCAGGTCTTTGTCATTTCACAGCCCGGCCTGTCTCATTAAGGAACCGGATTCAGTTTATCAGCCTGTGAATTCCCTACCTGTCTCACCAGCTCACACACAGAAGCAAGGGCGCACAGCCCAGTGATCCAGGGCGGCCAGGCTTGTCTTCTGTTCCCACAGGAGGGTCGTGCCAGGAGGCCACTGTCCCTGTCTGAAGGAGCACAGAGAGTTTGCACTCTGCCCCGCTGCAAATTTTCCAGAGCGGGAAGCCCGTGCCTTGCCCGGCCACTGTCCCTGCCCAGAGCACAGAGAGGGTTTGCATTCTGCCCCACTGTAAACTTTCCAGAGCGGGAAGCCTGTGCCTTTCCCGGCCACTGTCCCGGCCCAGAGCACAGACAGAGTTTGCACTCCTTCCACCTGCAAAATTTCCAAAGCAGAGTGGGAAGCCCGCGCCTTGCCTGGCCTCTCCAAACTCAGAGACGAAAGGAGGATAGCACGGAGTGATTCCAGAGCTCACAGACACCCGCAGCATGGAGCACTATCTTCATCCAAATGCACATGCGAATGCGGTCCCATTCCACAATTCCAGGCCAGGCTGCTCAGAGCCCGGGAAGCTTAGCAATCCCAGCAATCGCTAAATGCGTACGCTCACCTCCTTCCCGCCTCTGCCAGACCTCCAACCAACACGCACATTCAAACTCCCCAGCCCACTTTCATTCATAAAATAAAAGAGAGGAAATGACAACATTCCAGGAGGCTGGATGCAGGGCGGGCACTGTGGTGACGTCAGGGGTGGTGCCAGCGGTCCCCGGGTGATGGACAGGGACGCCAACATAGCGCCTGCCAGGGGCTGAGATGCATGGTCACAGGGCGGGGGCGGGGCTCGGGGGACGTCAGGGGGCGCGGCCAGAGGTTGCTGGGTGACAGTCAGGGAATCCAACTTGACTCCAGCCCTGGGCTGAAATAGATGGGCGAGGGGCGGGATCAGGGTGACATCAGGGGCAGGGGCAGCAATCTCTGACTGACAGTAATGCCAATGTGACATTTTCACTGAATTTGAAGAAATATATAAATATGTGTATTAAAATTGAGGAATTTGATGTACAATAATACACATGAAAGTGTACAAATAGATAATACATCAAAACTAACTGAGAAACCATATAAAAAATTCTAATCAAATTGATGGCTTTCATGGAAAATACTTCTAATAAAATTGAAGAAATATACAGAAAATTTATGTAAAATTAAGATTTGGCATTGAAAATAAATACACATAAAAAGTTGACAAAGAAAACTAAATGTATAGGCAAACTCAATTTTAGGAAAAAATTGAAAAATAAAGTGTTAAAATTGAAGAATCTGTTGGAAAATAATAATGGTAAAAGATAAATCATCTTTACTAAATCAAGCACTTACAAACATTTTCTTATTAAATTGATGATTTTCATGGAAAATATTTCTGATAAAATTGAAGCAATATGTAGAAAAGTAGTGTTAATTGAAGATTTTTCATGAGAAATTATTCAGATAATATTGTGTACATAAAAACATCTATAAATAATTGA
Source organism: Apodemus sylvaticus (assembly GCF_947179515.1). Lineage (NCBI taxonomy): Eukaryota > Metazoa > Chordata > Mammalia > Rodentia > Muridae > Apodemus > Apodemus sylvaticus. The sequence goes on along the minus strand of NC_067492.1, from coordinate 58,233,920 downwards.
AAAATTAAATAGAAATATTTTCTGATAAAATTAAAGTTTCTCTTAACTAATATTCAAATAATATTGAAGAAATATATATAGATATGTGTTAAAATTGAAGAATTAGTTGGAAAATAATAATAGTAAAATAGTAAACATAGAAAATATACCTAGAACATTGTCCAAGAACCTAGAAACAATTTTGATAAAATAGAAGATTTTGATGGAAAATATTTCTAATAGAATATAAGTAATAAACAGGAAATATATTATAAATTAAGATATCAGAAAAGATAATACAGATAAAATATTAGACATATAAAATATTTCTAAACTAATTGAAAAAGGTAGTAGAAACATTTACTGAAAATATTTGTGAAAAAATTAAGTAGAACTTGAAATAGTGAAGGTTTTAATTGAAAAATAATACAGATAAATGGTAGACATTGAAGGGAGCTAGGATCTCTCAGAATTCTTAGTTGAGGCAGCAGGCAGACTTAGAGCCCGGGCATTCCAGACAAGCTTGAAGGAAGATTGTGATTGAGTCATTCCACAAACAGACCGGTCATAAAAAGATAAGGGGCATGCCTGGGAAAACTCCTATGGGTCATACACCATCTGGACTGGAGTCTCCTGTCTTCTGTCCCTTGGATGCAATTTACTAATGTCGAAGTAACCTTCTTGCTAACAAAATAAATCACCCTCTTACATTGCTGATGGCCCAAGCTGTATGTATGCCAAAAAGCCCCTTCTGTGCGCCAGAATCCCCCGTCAATGTTTGGATCAGCAAATCATGTGTAACAACACTCAAACCCCTTGACTTTTCCTATATAAACCCCTAACTTTTGAGCCTCAGGGTCGACTCCTCTGTCTCCTGTGTGAGATACCTGTCGGCCCGGAGCTCTGAGCTCTGATAATAGATAATAAACTGCCTTGTGTGTTTCCATCAGGTTGGTCTCTCATGTTTCCTTGGATGTACACTATCCCGAGAAGGGAGTGGGAGACTCCCCAAAAAGGAGGTCCTACATTTGGTGGCCCGTATGGGTATATAGGTGGCACCCAGGAACCTCGAAGACCCCCTTGGAGGTATGCTTGTGTGTGTGTGTGTGTATATGTGTGTGTGTGTGTGTGTGTGTGTGTGTGTGTGTGTGTGTGTGCTGGCAATCTTTTTGTTCTAAATGTCCTGAGTGTCTGAGTCCGGCACCTCTGTGTATGTGTTTTGGTTTCAGTTTGTTAACAGATAGGAGTGGAAGCAGAATTCCACTCCACAGTTTGTTTGCAGCTACCGCTGTGGACCATAAGGACCCAGCTGCTGCAGAGGGAGACATCCTAGAGTCCCGGAGGTTGCAACCTTGGAGGACGCTCCAAGGGTGAGGAACAGTCAGGGGGACCTGACTGTGGTTTTCAGGAATGAAGGAGACAGAGTGCTTCTTCTACCGAGAAGGGAAAGGAAACAGAATCCCACCCCGTCAGAAGTTGTGATTGGCATTTGTTTAAGTCCAGGCATGGACGAGTGTGCTTGGACGTGCTAGTGTTTATTGTTTGTGTTTTGTTCTTGTACCTTTTGTTTTTTGTTTTTGTCATGGGGCAGACAGTGCTAACCCCTTTGTCTTTGACTAAGGACCATTGGATGGAAATTAGGGCAAGAGGACGGAATTTATCAGTAGAAATTAAGAAAAAACAGTGGCAGACCCTTTGTGCCTCAGAATGGCCTGCTTTTTGGGTAGGATGGCGGCCCATAGGAATTTTGGTTTGCCTACCATTAGGGCCATGAAGGCCGTTGTTTTTCACGAAGGACCGGGATCACATCCAGACCAACAGCCGTACATCACGGTATGGGAGGACTTGGCACGATCCTCACCTCAGGGGGCCCAGCCATTCCTCCCACCCCGTCGTTCCGGCTCGAGGATCCTGGCTGCCAGAGGAGATGCTGCAGATCAGAAAATGAAACTGAAGCCTAAGGAGGGGGGCAAGTGCAGCACTCCACTAGCACCTGTTCCTAAGATCTACCCTGAAATAGAAGAACCCGCTGAGTGGCCTGCTACCCCACCCCCACTTTACCTTGCAGCCCCACTACCAGAACTTCAAACCTCAGCTCCGCTGGCCCCCCTTCTAGCTCCAGTCCCTGGGGCTGGAGGAATGGGTCCCGCTGGAGGGACAAGGAGTCGACGGGAGCCACCTCTGAGGGAGTGGCTGACTCCACTGTAGTGTCCCTGGGTGTGGCGCTTCCCCTCCAAATCCAGATGACCAGGCTGGTTTACAACTTTTACAGTACTGGACTTTCTCTTCCTCTGATTTTTATAACTGGAAAGTTAATCCCCTTCCCTTTTCAGAAAACCCTGCAGGGCTTACAGGTCTAATAGAGTCCTTGATGTTTTCGCATCAGCCTACCTGGGACAACTGCCAACAACTTTAACAATCCTTGTTCACCACCGAGGAGAAAGAAAGAATTCTCCTCGAAGCTCAGAAGAATGCCCAGGACAATGCCGGATGTCCTGTCCAGACTCCAGCTGGGATAGATGAAGGATTCCCCTCGATGCGTCCTCAATGGGACTATAACATGGCACAAGGTAGAGAACAGCCGTCCAATTACCTTCGGGCTCTAGAGGCAGGTCTCAGGGGTGCCACACAAAGGCCCACAAATCTGGCTAAAGTAAGAGAGGTCATGGAGGCGCTGACTGAACCCCCTTCAGTCTTTCTGGAGAGGCTCATGGAGGCTTATAGAAGGTATACCCCTTTTGACCCCATGTCTGTAGGGCAGCGGGCCTCTGTGATTATTGCCTTTATTCAGCAGTCAGCTCCTGAAATTAGAAAGAAATTTCAGTGGATTGAGGGTTTGCAAGATTGTACTATAAGGGATGTGGTTAGAGAGGCTGAGAAAGTGAGCCACAAGAGGGAGACAGAGGAAGAGAAACAAGAAAGAGAAAAGAGGGAGAGGAGAAAAGACAAAGCAAGAAAAGACTTTGACTAGAATACTGGCCTCAGTAGTAGACAGAGATAAAGAGACAGGATTTGGCAGTCAGAGGACCTGGGAGACGGAAAATGGCAGGGGCCAAGGAGACCCAGAAGAGATAAACTGCACTTGGAAAAAGATCAATGTTCACACTATAAAGTCAAAGGGCACTGGGCTCAACCTTTTACTCTAAGGTAGTGTCTGTCTTGGTCACTGAGGTGTGTTTCCAGTATGCAGTAAAATGCTGGGTCTTGTTTACATATCCAGTCCATTAGTCTGTCTTTTTATAGGCCATTGATATTAATAGATATTAAGGAATAGTGATTGCTGCTTCCTGTTATTTTTATGCTTGCATGGTTATCTTATTTTGTGCTTTTTGAAAGACTACTTTATTGCTTTTTCTAGGGTGAAGTTTCCCTCCTTAGGTTGGCATTTTCCATTTATTATACATTTTAGGGCTGAATTTGTGGAAGTATATTGTGTACATTTGTTTTTGTCATGGAATATGCTGTTTCTCCATTTATGTTAATGTTGAGTTTTGCTGGGTATTGTAGCCTGGGCTGGCATTTGTGGTCTCTTAGGGTCTATATGACACCTGCCCAGGATCTTCTGGCTTTCATATTTTCTGATATGAAGTCTGGTGAAATTCTGATAGACCTGTATTTATATGTTACTTGACCATTTTCCCTTACTGCTTTAAATATTCTTTCTTTGAATTGTTCATTTGGTGCATAGATTATGTGAGAGTAGAAATTTCTTTTCTAGTCCAGTCTATTTAGAATTCTTTATAGGTATATTCATGGGCATCTCTTTCTTAAGGTTAGGGAAGATTTCCTCTGTAATTTTGTTGAAGATATTTACTGGCCCTTTAGGTTGGGAATTTTTGCTCTCTTCTCTATCTATTACCTTAGATTTAGCCTTCTTATTTTGTCCTGGATATTTTTGGTTAAGAAATGTTTGCATTTGCATTTCTTTGACTTTTCTGTCAGTATTTTCTACGGCATCTCCTACACCTGAGATTCTTTCTTCTCTTTCTTACATTTTATTGATGTTTACATCTACGACTCCCGATCTCTTTCCTAGGTATTCTATCTCCAGGGTTGTCTCGCTTTATGAATTCTTTATTGTATCTATTTCCATTTTTAGATCCTGGATGGTTTTGTTCAAATTCTTCCTTTTTATTTGCCTTTTTTTTGAAAACTATTAAGGGATTTTTGTGTGCTCTCATTAAGGGATACTGGATGTTTTCCTGTGTTCTGTATTTCTTTAAGAGAGTTATTTATACTCTACTTAAAGTCCTCTATCGTCATCATGAAATATGATTTTAAATCAGAGACTTCCTTTTCTTGTGTGTTGGGATATCCAGGGCTTGCTCTGGTGGGAGAACTAGATGTTGATGATACCAATTTGCCATGGGTTCTGTTGCTTATAATCTTGCCCTTGTGTCCTGCTCTCTGGTTATCTCTGATGTTAGCTGACCTGTCTCTGATTGAGGCTTGTCTCTCCTGCGAGTTTGTGTGTCAGTACTCCTGAGAGAACAGTTCTCTCCAGGAGGAATTTTTGTATGGAAATAATTGGCACATAAGCAGCTACCTCCAAGGTGCATACAGAATCCAGAAGGATCCTGCCCCCAGCTGTCCCTTGGTTTCTGGGTTCTGATGGCTCTGCGTGGATCTCTCATGGTCCGGGGATTTGAGCAGAAGTGGAGCTTCAGGTGTGATGGAATTTCTGGGAGATCAACTCTCTCCACACAGAATTTGGATATGGAGCACTGTGGCAGAGGATCAGCTCTGGGTGCAGGCAGAGAATAAAAGGATCATGTCCCAGGCTGCTGCTCAGTTCTTTCGAACTGAGTGCTCTGTCAGGGTCCCTTTGAGCAGAAGTGATAGTCTTACCTCTACCCACAGGCTTGCCAGAACTCCTGGGAGACCCGCTCTCTCACTGCAGTATTTGGGTATGGAGAACTGTGGCACAGGATCAGCTCTCACATTTCGTGTTTTGAAACTTGTATGACAAGAAAATTTTATTTTTTTGGCTAAATTGTTTGGAGATTTATAGGCTTCTTGTACATTTATGGCCAGCACCTTTTTAAGTTGGAGAAGGATTTTTTTTAATGAATTTATTGATGACCTTTTTCTAGTACTTTGAGCTGTGTGTTGGAGGATTGAGACATGATAGTGGAGACAGGGGGTAAGAGGAATGGGATGGATAATTCTGGGATGGTGTGCCAGGAGAGAGCTAAGAACTGGACTGAAAAAAATGAAAGTAATAAAAATGAAAATAAATAAATAAATAAATAAGACTGAAAGATCTCCCATGTTCAAGAATATGTAAACTTAACATAATATGAGGACAATAAACTAAAAGCAATCATCAGATTTAATACAAACCCCCTCACATTTTCAGCTTAATTGTTTTGCAGATACGTCAAGGACAGTACTCAATTTCATGGGGGGGGGGAACCTCTAATATATCTAAAACATTCTTGGACAATAATTGAATTCTTGGAAATAAGACCATCCTTTATTTTAAGTTTTCCTTTTTAAAAGATTTATTTATTTATTGTATGTAAATATCCTGTAGATGTCTTTAAGAAACTCCAGAAGAAGTCGTGAGATCTCATTTTAGATGTTTGTGGGCCACCATGTAGTTGCTGGGATTTGATCTGCATAGAATAGTGGGGTGTTGTTAGATTTGAGGCATTTAGACCACACTTGGAGGCAGTCGGGTGTGGCATACTGTGGTTAATTCCGTTATAGAATAGGTTGGAAGTGGTTGAGGGACAGATGAGAGCTGTTTAGGATATGGGGTATTTGGAAATGTGTTGACAAATTTGGATACACATCTGTTGGGGAGTGTCTGGGTAGATGAGTCTCTCACAGCCTGACTTACAGAGCATGGAATACAGAGATATATACTATACAATATACTATATAATATATACAAGATTACTCAGATCTGACACTCTGACCGAAGAGAACAAAACAGAATAATCTTGTTTTCCTGATCGCTGTCCACAGGCATCATCTCCAAGCAAGACCGTCCTGAGAACGTCCCTCCCGTCCTGAATCTACACATGCTGAAGGTGTCCCTGGAACTGCCTTCTAACAAGTTCATGTGGCCAAAACCTAGGAAGAAAGTGAACATCTCACGTCTTCTGCTGCCAACGTGATGGGCTGGCTCTTTCCTCCATCCTGTCCCAGTTCTCCACAGTTAACACATTTAGAAATAAAGCACGCTACTTTCCCATTGTTCTGACACTGACAAATCTCAGTGGCTGAGACCTATGGGTTTTGAAAGGGAGGTGATCAGCATTTGTGTCCCAGGAGAGTCTCCCAAGATGGGCGCTGCAGCTTCTGTTCAATAGAGGGAAAGCAGTAACAGGAAGGCAAAGCCTGTTCCCCATGACATAAACAGTCCCTTGTCTGAACATTCTAGTGTATCCTGGAGAGCTCTGGGCATCCCCTGTGATGTCTCTAGTGATGTCACAACACCCACTGCTCTCAGGGCTTTCAATTAGTCCCTAGAGAGTTCACCCATATTTATGTCTGCAAGATGGAGGAGGAGTCTACTTAAGAGTGAGAATGGGGAGCTTAGAGAAGTGAGAGTGAGTCCAAAGGCGGTTGGTTGGCTTTCAATCTCACTGTAAACCAGCGAGGAAGATGTGGTCCTGGGAAAGGCACAGGGAGTCATGGATCAGTGATTTGAAAATTCCTGGATTTGGCATGCGTGAGCCTGGCTTCCTAGGAGTGGATAACAGGAAATAGTGCACCCAGGTCTGCAGCACACTGCCCTCCCAGCCTCTATCTTGGTCCCATGAAGGAAGAGTCAGCATATGCAGCCTTGACCTTGCCTGAGCATCCCAGCCAGTAGCATGCAGATGTTGTTGAAGCTATGACAGAAAATCGATTGCTAATTGATCAATAATCATCAATCGATTGATAATTGATACTTATTCTACAATTGAGTCATAGTTGCTATACAGCCAGTCATGGAATAAACCACAGCCTGTCAATAATTAATTTGTGATCAATACTGAGGTTGATTAATACTTGATCAATGAATGATAATTTATTAATAGACAAAAATCCAGAGCTCACATCCATCCCCCTGCCTCACACACAGCATCCACTGCACTTGTAATCATACCCATGCCTCACTTCCCTCACTCTTGAACATCCCCCTGACTCATGCCATCACTTGTGGTCATCCCAGAAGATAGGAGCTGGGTATTCCAAAGATATTATATAGTGAATTTCTATATTTCCCTGTTACTGGTCATTGGGGTGTAACCTGGGGCCATAAGGAGACCATAAATATCCAGGGTGGAAATATTTCACAGTTTATATCAGCTCAACACTTTACTCCCAGTTTTTTTTTCTAGGTATAGTGGCTATCAGACTATAGCAACTCAGAGCAAAATATTATTTTGACATCTTACATTCTCAGACCTCCTCTGACAACTTTATCCCTGAGAATGACACCCTGAGTTTCCTGAATCAGCAGATTGGGTGTCAGACATATCTCTAATGCAGCCAAACAACTGTCAGGATCAGAGACTGGGTACTTTCTCCAGCTCAGTATTGTTTTAGTCTTTCAGTTGGGTAAATTTTTCAGGTTTTGATGGTGGTTTGCATTTAATGCACAGTCATGAGCCTAGAATCCATGACAGGGCATCTGGTTATGAACACTGCATACGGGTGCTTATGGGACTGTGCCATTTTTCCTGGTTTCTGTAGCTACATGGTTGGGGACTCTGAACCTGAGTTGTACCCTGTGCAGTTGTTAACAAGCCTGGAGAGGCCCTCTGTGAGGTCATCCTTAGCATGTGTAGGGAGGCAGATAAAATACCTGGCTGCATAGATACCCAAATCTCTACAGCATTATGGGAGAGCTGAGATCCACAGAGCAGGCATTTCGAGCCTGTGAAAAATCTTTGGTGTCTCACTGGATTCCAGGCATTCTCTCTTTTTGTTTGGGCCTCAGCCTTGTCTGTCCACACTCTACTCCTTCTCATTAAGCAAATTCAATTGTGTTCCTCTAGCTACAGAGGCTGGCATATGCTACAACCACCTCCTACCAACAATTGTCATCAAGAAGCAGGAAAAGTAAGCCTGGGGGGGGGGGTGCCACACACCTGTAAACCCAGCACTCTGAGAGGCAGAGGCATGTGGATTTCTGAGTTTGAGGCCTGGTCTACAGAGTGAGTTCCAGGACAGCCAGGGTTGCACAAAGAAACCCTGTCTTGAAAAAACCAAATCCAAAAAAAAAAAAAAAAAAAAAAAAAAAGAAGCAGGAAAAGTAAATAGAGGCATTCTCCCTTTCTGTTTGGGCCTCAGTCTGGTCTGTCCACCCTCTACTCCTTCTCATTAAGCAAGTTCAATTGTGTTCTTATCGTTACAAAGGCTGGCATATGCCACAATCACCTCCTACCAACAATTGTCATCAAGAAGCAGGAAAAGTAAATAGAGAATCTGACCACTTACCTGATGCCCAGTGAGAGAAATGAGATGCAAGATTGCTTTACAGTCATTACTGATGGATCCCTGGACTACAGCAATTCATTATTTCAAATCCCATAGTGTCACCCTTGGGTATGCAATGCCCCACTCATATTTCTCAGGTCTTTTGTTCTAAGTGGCTGCACCTCCAGGATGTCACTATGCCCAATCTCATATCCATAAACGCTTCTCAAAGGAAGAGTTCACCTTGGTACACTTTTGAGACCCTTGGCAGTTTATAAAGTTGTTCTGTTTTTGGTTCTCATCCCCACAATATCTTTCAATTTCTGACTGACTTTGCTCCTGAGAACCTAATGGGATAGACTGCATTTCCAATCCTACTGAGTGACCACATGCAACCCTGGCATACCCCAGTTGGACACATAGCCTTTGTTCACCTAGTGTCAGTATAACATGTTTTATAATTGCCAAAATTTGGCAGTACACAGGATCCAGGATATTTCATTCCATGGTATGTGTTTTTTGAGGACAACCCTGTGCTGATGTGATGTTTTAGGGCCAGTGTTCATGTGAGTCTACACTCCTAGGGAAATGTCCTAGCACAGGGCATATTCTTTAAAGAAGATTCTGAAATTAGGTCATGAGCAGGTAATATCACACCTGCAGAGATTTGCAAATGAGAAAAATGGAGCCTCCGAGAACTACATGAAGCTCAAGAAGAAGAAATGCTTCTACTGCTAAGGGCCTCTCAGGGAGCTCCCAGTTGTGGAATGGATGTTTCTGCATATTTTTTTGGACTGCATAACCTGTAGGCCTTATTTTATCCCTTCTGCCTCTTATCCATCAGATAACTTTGTGGGATTTGGCCTAAATTTTGCTAAATGTGAATGAGACTGTTGTCACTCCCAGAATTGTCTTGTCAGCCTAATGGGATCTCAAGATTAAAATAAAGTGTATGGCAGCTCTTGGATTAGGCAGAGTTTACATAGTGGATTGTTATTGAATATGTACATAGAATATCCTTTGCTTGGGATTCCTGTACTATTATATTATACATGATTTTGTAGTTTTCCCATTACCTTTATCAGTCAGGGAAAGCTGGAGATCCCACCTTGCTTTGGAGGGACATCTACACATATTGTTTATGTTCTTGGCATAAGAACTCTCAGGGATTTTTCTGCCCTTTCTAGTCTTCATGTGTTCCTGTGGCCTGGATGTGTTCTTACAACAAAACTGTCCCTTTATCAGATCATTTCTTTTTCTTTCTTTTTGTTTTTTTTTTTCCTAGACAGGGTTTCTCTGTGTAGCCCTGGCTGTCCTTAAATGCACTCTGTAGTCCAGGCTGGCTTCGAACTCAGAAATCTGCCTGCTTCTGCCTCCCAAGTGCTGGGATTAAAGGAGTGTGCCACCGCCGCCTGGCAATCTGATCATTTCATGCAAGGAATTTTACAAGCTCTTCATCTATTTTTATGTTCTTTGTGTGTGTGTGTGTGTGTGTGTGTGTGTATAATAGAAATCCTGGTAGGACCAGTGGAGGATTGAGGTTAGAGTGAATTATAGTCTCTATGGAGATATACCTTTTTGAAGCCTACACCTTAGCTGTAAATTGGTCTCTTCATTATCCTTTGCCTGAATTCTCTTGGGATAAGATTGATTGATCATAGGGCACTGTACATGCTATATAAATATTCTACCAATGAGTTGTAGGTACCGAATCCCATTTATCTTCTACAAAATTGCAGGGTAGATTGAGTGAAGGCATTTAGCTTGGAATCTGTCCATGCATAGATTGGACATCATACAGAATGACTGAAAGGATGCTCTCAAGATTGGCAATGCTTAGCTACCTGATAGAGAAACTATACTCCACAGAGTGTAATAAGGAGATTTCAGTCTGGGAAAGTCTGGTATGAACCTGTTCTATTCCTGCACATGTGCCAGTAGAAGATGCCAGGTTAATCTATTCATTTATTAGCATTGTCCAAAGCAACCACACATTATGCTGAGGACCTACAGGTGAATATGTCATAGATAGGCCCAAGCTCCTTCCAGGTACTACTATGGACATGGAAACCTACTTAGTATACTAGTTCCTTGGTACTGTGTCTTAAACCTTGTCTCATAAAGTTTCTAGTGTTTACTTTCTCTGTCAGAGTCAGCTTAGAAAGACAAGGTGACTCTCTTAAGGCAGAGAGTTACAATGGATGCTGATTTTGAAAAGTCCCTGTGTGCCAGGAACTCTCTGGGTGACCATTATATTACTTCTGCCACATTTTACTCTCTGGCTTACATTCAGTCTTAGCAAGTCAGTGACACTTTATAAATCATAAATCATTTGTCAAGAAACAGTCTTAACTTGGAGAGAGATTCTAATGAAGAGGTGTCTGATAGTAGGAAAACAAATGGTAAAATTACTAAAAAAATTATGGCTCAGATTGTTTCTAGGGCATCATTCTTGTTAGAGAAGTACTCTACCACTGAGGTAGACTTCATGACTCTTACCCCATTCTTTGACAGTTACAGGGCAGACTGAATGAAGACACTTGGTTTCTGTTTTGGCCATCCCAAATCTGGTCCGTGGGAATGGCTGAAAGAATATTATGAAGACAGGGAATGGTTTGCCACCTGGAGAGAATAGATGTACCTCAGGCCATACTGTTTACTAAGGAGGGTTTAGTCTGGAAAATACTGATATCAAACTACCGTCTAACAGAACATGGCAATCGTAGAGGTAACAAGGTCAGTATATCCACCTGGTATTATTTACCAAAGACACTAAACAATATATAGAGGACCCCAGGTGAATAAGGTACAGTGAGGCTCAGGACATTTACAGGTACTAGGATAGACAATGAGACCCACTCTATATAAGAGTCACTTAGTTCTGGGTCCCAGTGCTAGTCTCACCTAGATTCCAGTGTGTCTGTAGATGGTACTTTCTGCATCTGGGTCAGTTCATAAAGACAATTTCATAAAGACTATAGAGGCTGCCTATACCTGAGCAGTAGGTATACACAGCAAGGTCTACCATTTGGAGTCCCAATATGGAAAACCACACTGGGCCAACACATATTATTAACACAAGATTGGTATTCTCGTAGGCATCCAACATATACACAGGATCAAAGGATCTTGACACAGCACCTTTCACCAAATCTTCAGAAAGATGTAGTGCTGGCATAGATAGTGAACGGATTTGTAACAGATTCTAAAATTCAATCTGCAATTTCGTCTAATATTTCTCTCTAAGCATATTCATATGTAAGATATTCATGGAGGAATAGAGCTTGACACAGAACAGCTTGAGGATTCTCTGAGAATCCATCTTAGCTGCACCACTCCGCTGCCCATGGCAACGAGCAGAGATTGCTGAAGCCCTCACCATACTCAACATCTTTGGAGGCATCAGGAGTCTTGCTTGTGCTCTTCTTACATTTTCAATTTTCTTGCTCAATGTCTTCATTTTTAAATGCCAGTCAGACAAAAATAACAGTGCTAATATCAGGCAAAATTTAAGTAAAAGAGCAAAAAAAAAAAAAAAAAAAGAAAAGAAAATAAAAGAAAAAAGAAAAAAAAGAAAAAGAAAAGAAAAGAAAAAAGAAAGAAAGAAAAGAAAATATGTTATCAAGGACAAAACTCAATCAGTAAACTGAAAGCCCTAAGAGGGAAAAGGCAAAAACATAGTCAGAGGGGAGGTACAAACATATATAAGAAAAGTGTAATGTACAAAAGCACATGGGTGAATTAGGACACGTTCATACCTGTAAACCTTGCTTCTTCAGTATATCACAGAACTACACTCATTATTTCACTCAAGCAAGATGGTAAAATAGACATTACACTTTTCTGGACACCTCTAGCAGCCTGCCACGCACCATCACATTTCATTTGTTGTTGTTGTTGTTGTTGTTGTTTGTTTTTTGGTTTTCCGAGACAAGGTTTCTCTGTGTAGCTCTGACTGTCCTGGAACAAACTTTGTAGACTAGGCTGGCCGCAAACTCAGAAATCCGCCTGCCTCTGCTTCCCAAGGGTTGGGATTAAAGGTGTGCACCACCACCGCCCAGCCCACCATCACATTTTGCAATACTGCTGGAAAATGTGTGGAAGCCATAACTCATTATAAGAATCAGCCAAGGAACAAAGCAAGAGTTCCTGGACCCACACATGTTTATTGCCTCCGTTCTTTTTTTTTTTCAAAAGGATGTTTAGTGTTTAAATTTAAAATTGTTAAACAGGGAGTTGGATTTATTGTGATACCAAATAGATAATATGCTATTATCTATATATTATTTTAATCATATTTACCATTATAGAAAGAACTTTTTTTTGAGATTTGATCTTGTTTCTTTTTAATTGGATTTATTGAATATCATCTTCATTTACATTTCCAAAGGTAAATCCTTTCCTAATTTCCCCCTTGCATAAGGACCCATAATGCCTCCACCCACCCCGCTGCCTCCACATATGTGCCCCTACACCTGACACACTCCCAACTACCCTCCTTTCGATTGCCCTTTGTTGGGGCATCTATTGAACCTTTCCCTTGCCAAGGACCCCTCCTCCTACTGATACCCTAAGAGGAATTCTTCTGCCACACCTTTGGCTTGAATCATTGCCTCCTTTCTTAAGCCACAGCACTATCAATGTGTTTGTCATTACAGGAGGACAGAAGAAATATTGTACATCCAGTATTGAACTAAAGTTTCCATCAGACCCAGAACCCTCTGTTTCTATTTTAAGGTAAGTCATGGCCCTACTGTTTGTTCATTCAAAGATCTTTTCTAAATGAGACTTATAATCAAATATTTTATCAGCACCTGCTCTTGAGGACTGTGCCCTTGTAAGACCCCCCCAAAACTGAGGGTGCCCCAGCACCCCACACCTCAGAAGGTGACACCCGAATCACTAACGAGAAATGGTCTCGATGCAATAGCATGAGGATTTCTTTATTGCAGAATTCTGGGTTCCACAGCCATACACCGCGCAGGGGTAGAGGACTGAGGACCCCGTGCAACTGAAGTCAGGGGTATTTAAAGGGGAAAAATCACAAGAGAAGGGTTGGAGGACACAATTCACAAGGCAAGGGGTGGAGGACAAAATATGCACTGAATGGGGACTTACAGAATGAGGAAGTAAGTAAGGTTAGAGATTATCTGGAGCAAACGTCCTTGGGGCATTGTCTTGTTAAACACTAGAACTAGAACAGGGTGGGCTATCTTTCTCAAGCTGAAAGCAGAAAAACAAGTTACTCTGTGCTGGGCTAGTTGTTTAGAGGTCTAAAAGCATTGAGTTGGGGGGTCTCTCACCCTGACACAGCCCACGGGCTTCTACTTGTTAACAGATAAGAGGTCTGGGCTCCCACCCCATGCCCCTACAACATCACTTTCTCTCTTCCATGTGTAGTGAGGGGGTCCACAATAAGAACTCATAACTGGACTTGCATGCACCCTGCTTCCTTGAAGAAATGAACAAATTCTTCCATTATCCCTACCTTATATAACCCTGAATCTTGTCATACCTCTTTGTCCAGGCAGTAGTCAATTGTTTTTAATAGTCTCTTCAAGATGGGTGAAATAAGGGATAATGCCAAGTGTTTTATGGGTTTGATGCCGAACTGGGAAGAGAAGAGAATTAAATTTACAAATGTTTCTAGGATGTCAACTCTGCTTGGCAGGCTCTTGCTCCTCTGGTTACATTTAGGGAAAATCATAAGAGGTGATTGGATTCTACACTGAGAAATGCGACCTTGGGAAATTTGCCTATCAACATCTATTATAAATGACTGTATCAGTCACCAGGAAAGCAGCTCCTGAATTTGGAGTCCCAGGATGGTTTTCATTTTGTCTGCACTTTACAGTAAGCCTTCTCTGACAACTACTCAACTAGGACAGATTGTCTGACATGATGATGACCAAACCAGCTCAAAAGGTTCCCCAGAGCAGGAATGAGAATTAAAATGAAACAAGGCTCCAAATCCATAATAACTCTATATGGAAGAGTAGGCAGGCCACACCTCACTGTCTTCTTAAGTTCCATAGCCTCACTAACCTTCCATAAATCTCAAGTTTGAATTATATTTTGAACAACATCTCAAAAAATCTGTTAGTAATGAGGTTCTAGCCTGTAACTCCCTGGGTGGAATTTGCAAGACAAAGCAGTGCCTCACAAACCTCACTAGGCCTCACTGAGGTTTGCATTAACTCAGATGTAAATGTGAGTTTCTTAATCTGAGCCTATTGTCTGAGGTCAGGTCAAATGATTACACCTCCAGCAGTGAGGAAATACTCCACGAGAACAGTTCTAGTGTCTGTCTATGTCTTTATTTTTTTTTTTGACAATCTTTCCTAAAATTATTAATGCACCGATACTTAAAATATTCCTTATCACCTCTGTGCTGGGAAAGCATTACTTTTACTGTAGAACCCTACAAGGGAACAGCCATAGCCAGATCTTGATTGTATGAGGATCTGATTTCTGCCCAAAGATGAATATGAGTCTGTTTCCGCATTGTATGGCTGTGTGGAAGACTACAATAACATTCTCATAAGCCAACTGTGTAACAAAAGGAACCCCTGCTTGAGGGTCTCTGAAAATGCTACCAGCAGCATTTAGTAGTCTATCGATAAATTCCATGAAACAGTTCATTAGGAGACTATTTGATACCAAATAATTTCCCACTAAGATCAACTTTCCACACATGGGGTGGTTAAATCTTGCTTATACTACTACATCCAATAAAGCTTCTGTAAAAGGGGCAGCATCCCATACTGGCCACAGCTGTTTGTAACTTTTATAACTCTGATAACCATCCTAATTACAAAATATTGGTAAATTAAGAACCGTGAGCCTGTAATCAACTTGCAAAAGAAAAAAAAAAAACAAACAACAGAAATGCCACATAAACATGGAAATTGAGCAACATCCTACTCAATGATATCTGGAACAAGGAAGAAATGAAGAAATTAAAGACTTTTTAGAATTTAATGAAAATGAAGGCACAACATACCCAAAATTTGGCACACAATGAAAGCAGTGCTAAGAAGACTCATAGCTCTGAGTTTTTGTAATTCCCACAAAAACCATGGAGATTAGGGGACACTCATTCACTATCTTTCCATTCACACTGAGCAGTAGGGCCGAGCCTTAGAGGAGGTTTGTGACTATCTTGAAGGCACATTGCAGCAGAGGCAGGATTAAGTCTTCAAAGCAAGTCTTAATTGCAAATAATAAGCCAAGTCTCAGCTGCAGAAGACATTGCTCTAACCAGAAACAAATATTAAATACCAAAGCTTCTGAGCAAAAAGAATGAAATTCTTAAATATGAGGAAACTATGGAGAATAGAAACAAAGAAGTGATTAGAGCATTTACACATAGAGAAAGTGAAATTCAAAAAGCAATAGGAACCATTGACTTTTTAAAATGATAAATATGTTTGAAAAAGACACATAGGTATATTAACATTTAAAAAGAGCAGGCATTTGTTGGTAGAGGGCATGACAGTAAAAAGATAGTTTTTGACTTTGTCCCTATGGGCAATGTTACTGGGGCCAATCACAGCACAGGGAATGGTTTGTCTCACAAATTTGTTTGCTGACTTAACTATATCATTGAACATTCCACATATCTCTACAGGAGAATCCCCTAATTGGTAAGATTTCTCGGCAATTTATGTTCTTTTCAATATTTGAACAGGACTATAATATATAAATATTGGAAACAAGGAAAAGAAATTTGTCCTAAGGATTGCTTGATTATTACCAACTTCAATTTAATCATAATTTCAAATTAAAATAAGTGCCAGGTGCTAGCTGACCTGTATAATTGACAATATCTAGCCAGCTTTCATTATTCATGTTTTGTTCCCCAAAATATGACAACTCTTCATAACTATATTGTCTGTTTCTCCTGTTTTATTCCTGAAAATGTAATGTCTGTTCCTAACTACAAAAGAATGCATGGCTATGATAGCCTAGTACATAAAAACTACATCCTGTATCTGTTGACAAATATTTTTTTGATTGTTTTTTTGTTTTCCGTTGACATATATTAAGAATTGAAAAAATAGCTATTGAGGATAAATATAGATGTAAACTGGCACTGGTGTTTGTGATTTTCAAGATTGGAAGCTATATAACTTTCATGCTCAGTGTGGATAGGTGTGGGTTATTTCAGACAAGCTTTGGAGTGTATTTTCCAGGCTGTGATTTATCAGTACTGACTTGATTAAAATAATTTCTTATCATTTGCATTTTTCTGATTATTGAGTTGGACCGCAGTGGACCCCATATCATAAAGGATTTATTAAATTTCTATAATTCATATTTTCCCTCTGACATGCATAATTTCATAATGACAAAGGCTACAGAGGTGTACAAAGGCTTCACCATACTAAATACATTCACAATTTTTCTCCACAGTACTAATTCTTACATGATGAAAAATTGTGCAAAAGATTCACCACCCTAAATTCACTCACTGTATTTCAAAATTAGATTTTCTATTACTAAAAATAGATGAAATGATAAGTGCAATTTTTAAAAACTTTTATTTTGGGCTACCTTAGAGTTTCAGAAGTTTACTACATATTTCTCATAACATTAAACATGGTACACGTGCAGGCAAATAATGCTGGAGAAGCATATAAGAGTTCTTCATCTTGATCCAAAGAAAGTTAGGAAGAGAAATCTTCCAGGGAGCTAATAGGAGGGCTTCTTCAGCACTTGGAGGAACCATGAAGCCCACCCCAACAGTGATAAACTTTCTGCAAAAAGCCAGACCACCTAATAGTGCCCCTCCATCTCCCAAATAAATCCTAACTACCACATTCCACTCCCTGGTACCATATGATTGCTCAAACCCTAGAATGTATGGGGACCATACTTAAACAAAGCATAATGCAAACCACATGAGCTCCCACTTCAATAGGCACCATCATCTATAGAACTCTCAAACATGTTAAAAGTCCAAGGGTCAAAGACTCTTCTGTGATTAATCCTATCCTGCAAGAGCAATCCCCTATACTTTCAAAAACAAAAAGAATAATATATACCTTGAATTTCACAGTATGTACTTCATCATTCCTAAAGGTAATCATGAAGAAATATTAGACCTAAAGAAGACCAAAGCCAGCTGAGCAATCTCCAAACTCTGCATCTCCATGTCTGATGTGAAAGTGTTCTTCAGATGTCCAACTCCTTTCTGCTTTGTTCACTAAAGAACAATTCGTTCTCTTTGACTGGTTTTATTCCATTAGTGAGTAGGTATCATACAGTTCTAACATCTAAAAAACTTGAGGTCTCCAAGATAACTTCAATACCACAGCTTCTTTTTTCAATGTCCTGGATCCACACCTGATCTTCAAGATTAGGTCACTTTTCCAGCTCTCCCCTCCGTATCACTTGAATCTCTTGTTGACTTCACTCTACTGCTACTTCTGTTCTTGCTGCTCATCCCATGGTACTTGCATCTTCAGGGTGCTGGGTTCTTCTGCTGCAACTAGGCTTGGCACATAGCCTCCTTATGCTTGCTCAATGTTGCCAAGCCTCGGCTGGTTTGCACGCCTCTTCATGCATTCAAAACCAGTAACACCTGGGTGATTCTTACACATGACCAATCCAGCTGCACAACTAGGTCCAACCAAGGCTATCTATGGAACACAGATTCTTTGTAACTCAAAAAATTTTACCCTGAAGATTTTATATCAGTGTTGCTGATTTCTTCTTCATCATCTCTAAATTCTTAGCTACAGCTAGTGAGCATCAATCATCTCAGTAGTCTTTTCTATTCTTATCTCTAAAGACAGAGCCAAATGTAAAAAGTTGCTGAGTTCTGCTGCTTGCTGGGGCTGGAACATGGCCCCTTCTTTTCCATTATCACAAGCTTACTATTTCTGTAAAACTTTACTACCTAAAAGTGGCAGTCCTGGAACTTGCTCTGTAGATTAACATTGAACTCAGAGATCAGCTGGGTTCTGTCTCCGAAACTCTGGGATAAAAATCATGTAACACCATGCCTGGACCTAAGCTTTTCCTGTTAGTTTTTAAATTGAAAACCCATCTATAGCCTAGATCAAAGGTGGATCTGAACAACTCTGAAGATCAAGAGCAAGAAAGGGTTTCTCAATTTAAAGATATAATTAAGAAATGCCCCCCTCCCACAGTAGCCAGGGTTAGTTAGGGTTGGGGATTAGAGGGTTATGGTGAGAATCAAGACAAGGGTTGTTAGGGTTAGGATGCTTAGGAAATTAATAGGTTAAGATAGGATAAGAGATTTAGGATAAGTCTCAGGGTTAGTCTCAAGTTTAGAGTAAATTTGGCCACCATTATGCTTGATGGTCCCACTGAATCAATAGTATCCCTATTATTATAATAGTATCCCTGACAAAGAAGAAATGTCAGGGTTAGGGTCAGTCTCAGCATTAGGTCAGATAATTTGTTTTTTGTGCTCTGTGAACTCAGTTGTAGTCTTTGAACCTCTAAGGGGGAGGGGAGATGTGGGGTGTGTTCATCTGAGCTCAAGGGCTTCACTGGAGTGTTGTTTGCAGCAAGCTTGCTGTTTTACCAGCTACTGGTGCTCTGGGCAGTTATAGGGTATGCCTTTAATCCTTTAATCCAAGAACTTGGGAGGCAGAGGCAGGTGGAATTCTGAGTTTGAGTTCGAGGCCAGCCTGGTCTTCAGAGTGAGTTCCAGGGCTACACAGAGAAACCCAGTCTCAAAAAAAAAAAAAAAAAAAAACCCTGAAAAAAATTACCCAGTACTCACTGTTGCATTATTTATTAAATGGGTAGACAAAGAGACTCATTTCAAATATAAAAAGCACATCTTGGTATTTACTTAACCCACCACAGTATTTAAGCTGCTGTTCTGTGACGTCAGTTTGCTCTGTGTCACCATCTCCTTCCAAAAGCTGCACTTTGAATCTGTGGCTTCTGAAGCCCTGGGAAAGATTTGGTGATGTTCTTGCTATTCTTATGGTTTGAGCAATTTGATTTTTCTTTTTGGCTTGTTTGTTTCTGTTTTTTAAGACTCGGTCTCACTATGGAACTCTGGCTGTCCTAGAACTCACTATGTAGACCTGTAAGCTGGCCTGAAACTCATAGAAATCCACCTGCCTCAGACTCCCAACACCTGAGTTAAAAGCGTGAGCCACCACTCCTGGCCTGTGTGTTGTTTCTTAAGGCAGATTCTAAAACACGGTATGAGCTTTAGTCCTCACAAAATCTGAGTTGTTGCCCAGTGTGCGGTTTAACTGGGATCTTTATATCTTGCATTTACTGTCACAGGTACCCACACCTGCTCCAGTTTCTTTTCTTTTTGCCATCCGCCCCACATAACAGACCCACAAAACCATACTGCATTTCCAGTGCTTCCAGGCTTCTGGTGATTTTGATGCATGGGGGACCCTGAGAAGGAGAGAAAAAAGGAAAGTCAGCTAAAGAAGGTGGTGTTTCTTCTGATTTCTTCCAGCAAACACACGTGCATGTACACACACACACACAAACACACACAAACACATACACAAACACACACAAAACCACACACCAACACACATACAAACACACTCAAACGCACACAAACACACACAAACACACAAACACTCACACATAAAAACACACAAACACACACACGCGCGCGCGCGCGCGCGCGCGCGCACACACACACACATGAGCAGGTGAGTCCCTTAGCTAAAGGTCCCTTCAGCTGGGCTTCCTACAAGTATGCCATGAGAACATGCCATGATGATTCTGTTGAGATGACTGGATCTGGTAACGTAGTGGCTGCCCCTGAGCCACAAGTTACTATTTTATCCTGTGTGGCTTTGGCCTCACATCTTTCTAAACATCCTCACTTGGGGGGGGGGACCCTCTTCAACAAATCTTCTCACAGCATCTTCTTTCTATACACACCACAATGGAAACGCAGGTGCAAGTTGAGTTTTTGATGAATATGTGTCAACAGAGAGGTCTCAAGATTCACATATCTCATGAGTGTGAAGTCCCACGGCAAGACTCTGTGGTCAGAATGCTTTGAGTGACAGCCATTTTGCACACACAGTGCACACACATACACAATTGGAATGGGACTTACTTGTTACACTGTGACCATGTTCCCCTCCTGCAGAAGAAAGGTCCCTGCTGCCACACAGGCTTGAACATTGGCCGACCTTAAAGCACAGTTCAGTCAGCAACACTGCCTGGTCTGTTCCAAGGTGGGAATAGAATGCATTCCAGAACTCATGGCTCTGGCACGATCAGTCGGTCCTGCTGAGCTTTTGAAATTAAGAACTGAGCTATAATAAACTTGTATGGCCAGGCCAGGTAGCACTTGCCTTTAATGTCAGAATTTTTGAGATAGAGGCAGGTAGATCTATGGCCTACATAATGAGTTCCAACACATCCAGAGCCACATAGACTCTGTCTCAAAAAAAAAAATAAATAAATAAAATAAAATAAAATAAAATAAAACAAAAAAGTAATTTCTATAGTCCTAACAAATATTTTTGAACATTGACTGTGAACCAGGAAGTAAAGTGTTCACCCTAGATTCCCATTTAATTAATATTAAGAAAGTCCTACTGGTAGACAGGAATTATGTTTTTCCATACTTTTTGATGAAGGGAATTAATGTTCCCTTAATCTGCTTTCAGGTTCAGTTCTCAAGGACAATTTATACACAGCCTCAAACCACAGAGGCAATTCCTTCCAGGAAACCCTTCCAGCTCAGTGATAGCGGTGTGGACAGAGCAGGGTCAGAGGTTGTGAGATTCCTAGTTCAGAGGCCATCAAGGATCAAGGAGGTGACTCACAGGAAGTTTAGGCAACGTGAACCACAAGTTTTCAGCAAGGAAGACTCACTACAATTTTGTGTGTAGACTCTACATTGACTTGCCACACAGCCAGGCCCCAAGCTGCCCTTCTTCAGTTCTAAGAGGCCCTGTAGTCCTGGCTGTTGGCATTTTGTCTAGGCTCTGCCCAACATTGACCTGGCAACAGCCTGGTATGGCAACTCATTCTAAAATGAGCTGCGTGCCCCCTCCTCACTCTCTTCTCTTCTCCTGTCCTTGCACCCTTACTCTCTCCCCCCTCTCTCCCCATTCCCCTCCCCCTTTCTCCATGTGCTCATGACCAGCCTCCCTCCTCTTCTTCCTCCTCTTCTTCCTCTCTCTATTCCTCTCTCTAACACTCTATCTATCTATCTATCTATCTATCTATCTATCTGCCATTTCTGTCTCTACTTTTCATATCCCCTCCCCATGCCCTAAATAAACACTATTCTATTCTATACCATCCTGTGGCTGTTCCTTCAGGAAGAAGTGGTGCCTCAGCATGGTCTGCAAAGGCACCACCTTCGCCCACACCTTACCACACCTCCACCAAACACATTCTTGACTTCCTTTTACAAAACACAACACTGAGAACCCTATGCAGAGATGTGATGAAGTCAACAGTGGGAGTCACTTTGGGGGAAAGAGTAGAGTTTGAGACCATTTTTGCTCAAGGTGGAAATGCCATCTGGGAAATCCAAGTCACCCACAGAGTCCTTAGGGAACCACACTTCCCTGGCAGGCTGCCACCAGGCGCTCCCTCGATCTACAAGTCAGTTCTTGAGTCCTTGCCATCATTCTCATCTGTGGAGTTGGAGCAATCATCCTAGGCTCCCTAGCAATTTGCCCCTCCTAGGACAAGTGGAGAAAATGAGGTGAGCTTCTGAAGTCCCTGTGTAGAATGAAGTCCCTCTGTGGAATGAAGTCCCTGGGTAGCCTGATTAATTACAGTCATGAAGGAATATACTACCCCTGGTAATGAGGGAAATGAGAGGGGTTCAAGGAGCAGAATATGTAGGAGTCTCTAGCCCTTCTTTGCACCCATCCAGCCCCTTAACTTTTGAATGTCTATTTTGTCGGTTACAGTCCCCCAATACATTTAAGATTTGTTGGGAAAGCTAGTACATACACAAATTCCAATAAATAGATTTTAGAAATATAAAATATAAAATATTTTTAAATATAAAAATCTATTACTTTCTGAGATGACGATTTCATATACACTTGTAAGGCAAGATAGAGGACCCCAGTGTCTAGATAAATAGACGGAGTTTCAATGTCACCATGATGGTTAACCTCAATTGTCTACTTGATGAGATCTAGAGTGGCCATAGGTGTTGTGATCATAAAAAGAAAAAGAGGCGAGAGAATATGTTCTAATGGCAGTGTTCGGGGAAGGGCATGCCTCAGCGGGCCCATGCCAAGGCATCCCTTGCTCCTGAGGTTACCAGATGCAAGACTGTATAGTACAGAATGGAGTTTATTCAGGCATGGAGAGGGGAGTTAAGAGGGTAGTAGAGGCAGAGAAAGGCAGAGCGAGGGAGAGAGTAGTGAAGCAGAGGCTGGCCATGACCATGTGGAGAGAGGGGTGAGGGTAGAGGAAGGGAGGGGAGCCAAAGAAGGGGCGAGAGAAAAGCTGAGAGTGAGAAAATAAGACAGGGGGGAGGGGCAAGTAGCTCCTTTTATAGTGCACCAGACCTACCTGGCTGTTGCCAAGTAATGGTGGGAAGGGGCATTCCTGGCTGTTGTCAGGTAACTGGTGGGTGGAGCGTAGACAGAATCCTGACAAGGAGGAAGTGCCTCAGGGCATGGCTATAAGGGACTGCCTTGGTTGTCTTAACTGGTGTGGGAAGACCCACCCACTGTGGGCGGCACCACTCCCTGCCTAGGAGCCCAGGCAGTGTGTGGAAAAGGGCTGAGCAGCAGCAGGCGCTCATTGCTTTTGGAGTCCTGATTATTTAAATACTTGATGTGAGTGGGAAGCTGCTTCAAACTTAAGAGTGGCATTCCCTGCCACGAGCTGTGAACTATGAGCTGGAATAAACCTGTTCTCCTGACAGAGTATTTTATCAAAGCAACAGTAGTAATTAAGATACTTATGTATTGACCTTGAACCATTCAAGGTCACTATGAGAGGTAATGTTGTGGTTTTATTTAAGAAATGAATTTTTTAATAGACATTTTCTTTAATTACATTTCAAATGCTATTCCCTTTCCTCACTTCCCCTCTTAAAAACCTATATCCCATCCCCCATATCCATGCTTACTAACCCACCCACTCCTTCTTCCTTGTCCTGGTATTGCCCTACCCTGGGCCAATGAGCCTTCTCAGATCCAAGGGACTCTCCTCTCATGGATGTGCCACCAGGCCATCCTCTGCTACCCATGTGGCTAGAGCCATGGGTCCGTGAATGTGTACTCTTTGGTTGGTAGTTTAGTCCCTGGGAGCTCTGGGGGTACTGGGTGTCTCATATTGTTGTTCCTCCTATGGGACTGCAAAACCCTTCATTTCCTTTGGTTCTTTCTCTAGCTCCTCAATTGGGGACCATATGCTCATTTCAATGGTTGGCTATGACCCATACTTCTCTGTTTGTCAGGCACTGGCAGAGACTCTCAGGAGACAGCTATATCAGGCTCCTGTCAGCAAGTCATTGTTGGCATCCACAATAGTGTCTGGGTTTGGTATCTGAGCTGGTTACTGGCCCCAACATGCTTGCTTTCCCCTAAATCACCCAGACTGGGATTGTAACACCATCAAAGGTAAGAGGAGACCTTTTGTCCACTGTCCACCTTTTCTGGCAGGTCTGGAGGTGGCCAGTAGATGGCTCACAAATTTGGCCACTGTATATAGTATTAGGGAGAGAGAAAATAAAAGCCCTACTGAATTTTTAGACTATGACATGGAGACATTTTTGACAATACACACCCATGGACCCTGAATCACCAGAAGCAAAAGCAGCAGTGGCTTGACCTTTTGTTAATCAGGGAACACCAACTATGAAGACAAAGCCCCAGAGGGTGGAGTAGGTAGGAAAGAGTTGTCTAAGAGATTTAAGGATAGTGGCAAAGAGAGTATTTAATGGGGAATAGGCTGCAGAGAAGACACAGATGAGAGGACAGAAACAATAGACTGGAGACCTGGAAAAGATTCTGTTGGCAGCCAAGGCCAAGTCAGTGACCATAAGTGATGCCTAAAAAGGACAGCCTCAATAAAGTAGATCAGGGGCCCTGAGAGTCAAAAGTGCCCCCACCATAAGACCAGGGTGAACCCTAAATGTAAAATGGAAACACAGCAGCTTTTGGCAGGACTTCTGATGTCGGAGGGAGGGACTTCCAGGTGGGCTGAGATGCTGGTTGGAGGGACTTCCGGTTAAATTTGAGGCACTCCCAGCTTGGGGTGGAGGAATTTCCTCCTCTGGAGGGACTTCCTTTTAGTTCTGAGGGACTTCTGGTTCAGATCCCATTAGTTTGGGCCCAGATTGAGGCACTTAAAGTTTGGGGCTGAGGGATTTCCCACTCTGGAGGGACTTCCGGTTCAGGTTGAGGGACTTCCAGTTCAGATCCCATTAGTTAGTTCAACATCCCATCTTGCTAAAACCTACAGAAAGAGTTTCTTCATCCATTTATAAATGGCTTTACAGTGGCAACCAAAAAAATAAAAATGGAGGATGTCTTAGATCAATCCATCAATCAATCAACCTATAGTCATTCAGGAACTCACTTTTCACAACTAATCAGTCATTGATATAGTTAGGTTTTTGGTCCACCGAAGACTCAGTGATCAATGGTCGGTGATAGAACAACAGCCTGTCAGACATCAGCGATGAAAATATTTATTAAGTAATGGTTAGCTGTTTAATTATATTGATTTTGATTAATTATCGATTGATTCATCATGTGTTGAATACTGGTTATTGGTTAATTATCAATCAATTGGTTACTACTTATTGATCGTCAATGGATTGACTGATTGGTAGCTCACAACTGACTGGTCGTCAACTGGAAGTCTGTTATTGCTCACCAATCAAATGACTGATCGGCTGCTAGACAAAGAAGCTTATGGGGGACGATTCATCGGTCCCTGACTGAATACTGATCGATGGACAATTGGTTCCCAATTGATTTTTGTTCATTTCCGAATATTGATCGATTATGGATGACCAATTGATCTCCTTGTTAAAGATGATGGCAGAAGGCCTCATTGCCAGCTTCTCTTCTTGAATCCCCCCAGGATAACTTATCAGCTGCCCTGCTGCTGGACCCTGACCTCACTGGATGGGCCTCTGTATGACTGCTCAGATAGATGTAGGGGTAACAGGGTTTACCAAAGGCAACAGCCTCATTCAGGATGAACAGAGGTATGCTGGGGCAGTGGTGATTTCAATTACTGAGATCACATGGGGAAAACCACACCTGGCAGGAATGTCAGCCCAGAAAGCTGATCTGGCAGCTCTGAAAAAGTCATTAGAGCTGAGAAAAGACAAGACACAGATGGCTGGTATGCCATTGCTAACCCTCATATCCATGGGGCCATTTTTAAGGAGAGGAGCCTTCTGATGAGAAAGTACTAAACTCCTTCCCAGAGAGCAACAATACAGCCCAGTGGGTGACCCCAATTAATTGGGCTCTTCATTTTCTGGATTGAAACAGTCCCAGGAGACACCACAGTCTCTGATCAGACAAAACATGTGACCTGGGCCAAAAACCTGTTGATGTCTCAGTGTTGTAAGAGAGGAGGGTGGACAGTTAACTGACTACTAACTAATTGTATGAGATAAAATGGTTCTACACAGAAATAAAGGAAGAAATTAGAGACTTTCGAGAGTTCAATGGAAATGAATATGCCACAAGCAAATTCTCATGAAACATAAAGAACATAAAAGTGGAGCTAAGAAGAAAGTTCACAGCACAAAATGCCTACCTGAAAAAAATTTCAGAGCTTTCATCATGATAATTTAACTGCACACTTTATAGACTACAACAGAGGAAAATGAGGGAGGAATGAAAACAAGAAGGAGACATCAAGAAATTATCAATTTGGGGGCTGAATTCAATAAAATAGAAAGAGAACAATACAAAGAATCAATGAAACATGGAGTTGGCCTTTTGAGAATTTTATTAGACAAGATAAACAAACCTTTATTAAAAGATAAAAAAATACAAATTTATGAAATCTAAAATGAAATTGGGGATAAAATAACAGAAAATTAAGAAATCCTAAGAATGGTAATGACATAGTTTTAAAAAGGGTGTACTCTACCAAATTGGAAATTGTAAAATAAATGGATAATTTCCTCAATAGATTCCACACACCAAAATTAAATGAAACTAAGAAAACTAACTTCAACAGACATAAACTAGGAAAACACAATTCATTAAGAATATGCCACCAATTCAAGTCCACGGCTGTGAGTTTTAGGGTAGAATCCTACAAGACTTTCAAAGAGATTTTAACAAGAATATTCCTCAGTGTATTTAACAATATAAAAGCAAAAGAAATATTAGGCAATTTATTTTCTGAACCCATGATTACTCATATATTCAGTCAGTAAAGAAAATAAAAAATAAATAAAGAGCAATAAAACATAAATAAATAAATAAATAGCAATAAAACTTAATTACAGATCAATTTTCTTAAATCCATAGTAACAAAAATACTTAATAGAAAAAGCAAATATAATAAAATACAAATCACATCTGAAGATCATCCACCATGATCAATGACGTAGGCTTTATTCAAGAAACACAGTGATGATTCACCATAATGGGATTAAAGGGTAAGAAAAAACAAGAACTGATCATCTCATGAGATGATGTAAATTTCTCTGACAATATTCAATACCACTTTATGATAAAATTCATGCAGAGATTAAAGATACCAGGGACATGCTTGAACATAAAAATTTCACTTTACAGCAAGCCTAGAGCCAACATTAAATTAACTGGAGATAAATTCAAATTAATTCCATTAAATCCCAAACTAGAGAAGGTGGACCATTCTCTCTATAACTATTTATTCAATATTATGTAAAAGTTTAGATAGAGCAATAAAACTGAAGGAAAGGAAAATAATATAAATTAGAAAGCAGGAAGTAAAATTATCTTTCTTTGTAGTTGATAGGTTAGTTTGCATAAGTGAACCAAAACTTCACAAAGGCAATTGCTAGAGCTGATGAACACTGTCAACAAAGTTGCTGGATACATGATTAACTAAAAAAGAAAATAGAAATAGGTGGCTTTTGTATATAAAAATGAGCGTGCAAGTTCAAATAAAATGGAGACATATCATAAAATTTGAATTGATTCTTGACACTCGTCACAGTTTTGTTCTACATAATAAATAACCTTGAGTAACTCAACATAGGTGTGTTGGCTAAGAACGTACCAAAATATTTTTAGTCACATATTCTTGAATGTTCTCCAAAACTACTGTGATAAGCAAAGGCTTTAATAAATTAATTACATGCTAAAGAGTTTAATCTTGTATAAAAAATACTAGAAAATACAAAAATTTAACCCATTGACTATGTTTATGAGGTTTCTCTGCATCATGACATTTTCTTATGGTTTCTAAGACTACTGCTACATACAAAGGCTTTCTTTACCAAATTGCATATTCATAGTATTTCTCTCCATAATATGTTCTTTTATGCATTCATAGATAACTGTTGTGAAAATGTTGTATCACACTGATTATATTTATAAGATTTCTTTTCAATATGTGTTCTATAATATATTTAAAGATGACTATGATATACAAGGTTTGGAGACAAGCAAAAGAAACATTCTCTAAGTACTGCCATTTTGTTGCCAACCTCCGTTTAATCATGAGTTGAAACATGTTTCAAGTCCCAGGTCATTGGGGACCTGCATAATTTAACAGTATTCAGCAAGCTTTCATCATTTGTTTTTGTTCCCCAAAACATAATTACTGTTCCTAACCATAATTTCTGTTATTCATGTTTTATCCCTCAAAATAAAATGCCTGTTACTAACTACAAAAGAACAACTGGGTGTGATAGGGTAAACGGTAAAACCTACATTCTGTATCATTTGACAGTGTAACAACAGTAGAAAATCCTGATTGGTGGGAAATATAGCTGTAACAGCATGTATGTTCATTGTTTTTAGTTTTGAAATCTGTATCAGTTTCTGACTCAGGGTGGGGACAGAATGGAGTGATTCAGATAAGCTTCTAAATATATTTTTGAGTCCAGATTAATCAGTAACTATTTGACTACAAAAGATTTTTATCATTTGCCTTGTCCTTGTGTTTGAATTATGTTGGAACTCAGTGGATCCCATAAAATAAAGGCTTTACCACATTGCTAACATTCAAGGAATTTCTCTACAGAATGAGCAATTTCATAATAATGAAGACTATAGAGGTATACAAAGGCTTCATTATACTAAACACATTCATGTGTTCTCTCTCTAACACATTCTCCCATGAAAATGAAGACTACAGAACTGCAAAACCTTGACTGCATTAAATGCACTCACAGTGTTCCTGTCTTTTCATTTCCATTGCTATGAAAAGTCATAATGAACAAGATAACTCCTATAAAAGTGATCATTTAATTGGGGCTGGCTTACAGTTTCAGAGGTTTAGTCCATTTCATCATAGCAGGAAGAATGGCAGGCATGAAGGCAGACAAGTTGGTGGAGAAGAAGCTGAGAGTTCTGCATCTTGATCCAATGGCAGCTAGGAAGAGACTGTTTTCCAGGGACCTAATAGGAGGGTCTCTTCAGCTCTGGTAGGAATTCCAAGGCACAACCACACAGCAATGCACTTCCTCCAACAAGGCCACATTCCAGCATAATGCCACTCACTTAGGTGTTATATTTAAATTACCCCATTCCACTGCCTGCCCTCATATTATTGTTCAAATGAATGAGTCTTTGGGGATCATACTTAAACATGTAGAATGCATGAGATATAGCTTCAAAAGTCCCCATTATTTAGAGCAGTCTCAAAAATGTTGGGAGTCCAAAGGTCAAAGAGTCTTCTGAAATTAATCCTATCATGTAATCATGTTCAAAAACATAAAAGCACATCATATACCTCCAAATTCACAGTATACGCGTCACCATTCCTAAAGGCAGCATGAGGAAATAGTGAACCTAAATAAGACCCAAGCCAGCTGAGCAATCTCAAACTCTTCATCTCCATATCTGTTGTCAAAGTGTTCTTCAGATCTCCAAATCCTTTCTTCTTTGTTCATCGCAGCAGATTTTTTTTGCATGGTTTTATTCCTGGAAGGCAGTTTTCCTGAGCAGGTAACACACAGTTCTAACATCATATAATTTCAGGGTCTCCACTATAACTTCAATATCACAGCTTCTTTATTCAATGTTCGGGATCCACACATGCTCATCTCTACTCCTTCGAAGAGATTGGGTCATTTCTCCAGCTCTGCCCTCTGTATCAATCTAAGCTGTTTGCCTCCACTCTCCTATTCCTTTTGCTCTTGCTGCTCATCCCATTGTACATGCATCTTCACTATGCTAGGTTCTTCTGCAGCAACTAAGCTTGATCAATAATCTCCCTTATGTTCATTCAGTGATTCCAAGCCTCACCTGCTTTGCATGACAACATCATGCATTTGAAATCACTACCACCTGGGTGATCTTATACATGACTGAGTCTAGCTGCTCCACTAGGTCCAAACTTGTTGATCTCTGGAACACACCTTCTTTTCCACTCAGCAAACACTACCCAGAAGATTTTACCTCAGTGATACTGATTTATTCTCAATTACCTCTAATTCTTTAACTATAGCTATTCAGGAATAATTGTCTCACTAGTCCCTTATATCTTGCCTCTAAATCCAGAGCCACATAGACAAAGCTGCTGAGTTCTTCTGCTTGCTGGCGCTGAAACTTGGCCCCTTCCATTACATTATCACCAGTTTCTATTTTTCAAACACTTCACTGCTAAAGCTTGGGTGTCCTATAACTTGCTCAGTAGATTAACATTGAACAGAGAGATGTCCGTGGCTCCATTTCCTGAATGCTATGATAAAATCATGAAACACTATGACTGGACCTAAGGCTTTCCTTTTAGATCTGAAATTGAAAACCCAGGATAACAATCATAATCTATCCCTTGTCACTTCGACACATACTTATTTCTTTGTATGTCCACAGGAAAACAATTACCAGGTAATAATAATACCTAACACGATACAGTTTTGTTTCATACAACTACAAATCCATAAGTTTAGCTAGATGGAAACCTGCCCTAATGTAACCATATATTTAATACCATTGAATATCCTTAATAACAGGATTTAGATTAATTCAACTTCCTGGTGATGCTTTGCTCTTTGACCCTTAAATTTTGTATTTTTCCTTTATATGTTTGCTATGTTTGATCAAAGTTGTCAGGCAAATTCTATGTGGGTTTTTTTTTGATACTTCCTTTGTCAATGCAATTAATGTAAACCTATTTAACTTAAACTCTAGGAGACTATGCAAACAAGGGAAAGAGGCAACATTCTTTGTCAAATCATCATAAGAACCATCTATAGAGTTGAAATAATCCTAACTACCGATTTCTATCTTAATCCTAATCCAATGTCCTCTTAACTCCCACTAAATTCATGATTAAATTCATTAGTCAGGAGAGGCAGTCTCATGTTTATAGTCCCTAAAATCCACTGACCATGTAGAGTATGGACTACATCACACCAGTGACATGAACACATAGGCTTGTGCTTACATTGCCTTCAGTATCAATAAACAGACCAAATCAGAAATGTACATAATTCTGCTCTATCCCAAATTATACAGTTCTTCTGAGATCCACAGTTAATTTACCTGATGAAAGACTAATTTTAATGGTTCAACCAGATCCAGAGAAAATGCTGTGTGCTTTATTTTTCTTCTTCCTTTCTTTTTTATTGGCTATTTTATTAATTTTCATTTCAAGTTTTATCCCCCTTACATGTTTCTCCTACAAACCGTCCCATCAATTTCCGCTCCCGAGCCTCACTGTCCCATCACAGTGCCGCACTGTCCCATCACAGTGTCCTATGTCCCATCAGAGTGACACACTGTCCCATCGGAGTGACACACTGTCTCATCACAGTGCCCCACTGTCTGTCACAGTGTCCCACTGTCCCATCACAATACCCCACTGTTCATCACACTGCCCCACTGTCCCATCACAGTGCCCCACTGTCCATCACAGTGCCCCACTAACACATCACAGTGCCCCACTGTCCCATCACAGTGCCCCACTGTCCTATCACAGTGCCCTACTGTCCCATCACACTGCCCCGCTGTCCCATCACAGTGCCCCACTGTCCCATCACAGTGCCCCACTGTCCCATCACCGCACACCACTGTCCCATCACAATACCCCACTGTCCATCACAATGCCCCACTGTCCCATCACAGTACCCCACTGTCCCTTCACAGTACCCCAATGTCCCACCACAGTGCCCCACTGTCCATCACAGTGCCCTACTATCCCATCACAGTGCCCCACTGTCCATCACAGTGCCCCATTGTCCCATCACACTGCCCCACTGTCCCATCACAGTGCCCAACTGTCTCATCACAGTGCCCCACTGTCCCATCACAGTGCCCCACTGTCCCATCATAGTGCCCCACTGTCCCATTACAGTGCTTGTATTTGACAGGGTTTTCCTGAGTAAGTATTTACTCAGGGAAATTTATTTATTTATTTATTTATTTATTTATTTATTTATTATTCATTTATTTATGTATTATAATTATCCATTATTTATTATTCATTGAGTGTTTTCATTAATTATTATTAATTATTTTAGTAATTAATCATTAGTTATTAATATTAATAATATTTACTTTGGGATGTCTCTATATATGCAGGGAATTTTTTCCAAGAATTACACTCTGTTGTCCAACTCCCCAACCATGGTCAGCAGCAGCTGTGGATGGAAAATATTATAGTTAATTGTTTAACATGAAAAACTATTTTAAAATAATTAAAAGGATTTAGAAATATAATGCTTTCTGATAATATTGAAGAAATATATTGATAAAGTGTTAAAATAGCAGAATTAATGGGAAAATAATAGAGTTAAAATGCCATTAGTAGAAGATGTATCAATTCTAACTGACAAAACATGTAGAAAAGTTTTTTTTGATAAAATTCCAGATTTTTCTGGAAATCATTACAGGGACAATGGAAGAAATAAAAAAAAAAAAAAAAGAAATAAAAAAAAAAGAAATTGCAAATTAAGGAATTGGAGAGAAAATAATATAGAAAAAATGGTAGTAATAGAAAATGTATCAATACTAACTGACAGGTGATGTAAAAAACGTTCCTGATAAAATTTAAGATTTCATAGAAAATGTCTGATAAAATTGAAGAAATAATCAGGAAAAGGTGTTACATTGAAGAATTTGATAGAAAATAATGTAAATTAAGCTGTATATATAATTAGCATATCAAAACTAATTGACACTGCGTGTAGTAAAATATTCAGATGAAATTGAAGATTTTCATGGGAAGTATTTCTGATAAAATTGAACAAATATATAAAAATGGGTTAATATTGAAATCTGGAATCCAAAATAAAACTGATAAATGGAAGAAGACTATATTCCTAAACTAATTGAATACTCAAACTGAAAGTTTTTTAATAAATTGACACTTTACATGGGAAAATATTTCTGAAAAAATGGAAGGAATATATGATAAAAGTGTTGAAATTGAAATATTGGATGGAAAGTCATTTCCAAAATATGGTCGTAATAGAATATGTATCAATGCGAATTGCCACAGCTTGTAGAAGAATTTTGAGATAAAGGAGGAGATTTCATGGAAATATCTGATAAAACTGAAAAATTATAAAAATGTCAAAATTGAAGATTTCGATGGAAATTGACACTGGTAAAATAGTAAACAGTGAAAACCTTTACAAATTGAAAGTGTGAGGAGAAATTTCCTTGTAAAAATCAACAATTTTCATAGAAAACATTTCTGATGAAAATCAAGAAATATATAAATATTTGTGTTAAAATTGAAGAATTTGATGGAAAATAATACACATGAAATTGTTCACATAGATAATAAATACATCAAAACTAACTGACAAACCATGGAAAAAAATTTGCTAATCAAATTATGGCTTTCATGGAAAATATTTCTGAATAAAAATTGAAAAAGTATATAGAGAAATGATTTCAAATTGAGATTTGGCACTGAAAAAACACATAAAAAAGTTTGACAAGGAAAATATATCTAAAATGATTTAATAGGCAAATTCAAAATTTTAGGAATAAACTGAAAAAACGTGTTAAAATTGAACAACTTTTTGGAAAATAATAATGGTAAAAAGAGAAACAGAAAATTCATCTTTACTAAATGATCAAGCACATACAAAATATATAGGAGTCTGTAGACCTGGTTTATAACCACCCAGCCCAAACGTTTATTTGGCTAGTGCCCCAAAACATTTAAGATCTGGGGGGAAAGGTAGTACATGCACAACTTCCAAAAAAGAGATTTTAGAAATATAAAATATAAAATATTTTAAATATAAAAATCTATGACTTTTTTAATTTATTGATATATTTATTTACATTTCAAATGATTTCCCCTTTTCTGGACCCCCACTCCCCGAAAGTCCCATCAGTCCCCTTCCCTCCCCCTGTTTTCCCACCCAATCCTTCCCACTTCCCTGTTCTGATTTTGTTCTATACTGCTTCACTGAGTCTTTCCAGAACAAGGGGCCACTCCTCTGTTCTTCTTGTACCTCATTTGATGTGTGGATTATGTTTTGGGTATTCCAGTTTTCTAGGTTAATATCCACTTATTAGTGAGTGCATACCATGATTCACCTTTTGAGTCTGGGTTACCTCACTTAGTATGATGTTCTCCAGCTCCATCCATTTGCCTATGAATTTCATGAATTCATTGTTTCTAATGGCTGAATAGTACTCCATTGTGTATATATACCACATTTTTTACATCCACTCTTCTGTTGAGGGATACCTGGGTTCTTTCCAACTTCTGGCAATTATGAATAGGGCTGCTATGAACATAGTAGAATATGTATCCTTATTACATGCTGGGGAATCTTTTGGGTATATGCCCAGGAGTGGTATAGCAGGATCTTCTGGAAGTGAGGTGCCCAGGTTTCAGAGGAACCGCCAGACTGATTTCCAGAGTGATTGTACCAATTTGCAACCCACCAGCAGTGGAGGAGTGTTCCTCTTTCTCCACATCCTCTCCAACACCTGCTGTCTCCTGACTTTTTAATCTTAGCCATTCTGACTGGTGTAAGGTGAAATC
This sequence comes from Apodemus sylvaticus, assembly GCF_947179515.1. NCBI lineage: Eukaryota > Metazoa > Chordata > Mammalia > Rodentia > Muridae > Apodemus > Apodemus sylvaticus. Next base: position 58,199,411 of record NC_067492.1, on the reverse strand, counting down.
TCAGGGTTCTTTTGATTTGCATTTCCCTAATGACTAATGAAGTTGAGCGTTTTTTAAGATGTTTCTCCACCATCTGAAATTCTTCAGGTGAGAATTCTTTGTTTAACTCTGTACCCCATTTTTTAATAGGGTTGTTTGGTTTTCTGGAGTCTAACTTCTTGAGTTTTTTATATATATTGGATATTAGCCCTCTATCTGATGTAGGATTGGTGAAGATCTTTTCCCAATTTGTTGGTTGCTGATTTGTCCTTTTGATGGTGTCCTTTGCCTTACAGAAACGTTGTAATTTTATGAGGTCCCATTTGTCAATTCTTGATCTTAGAGCATATGCTATTGGTGTTCTGTTCAGAAACTTTCTCCCTGTACCGATGTCCTCAAGGGTCTTCCCCAGTTTCTTTTCTATTAGCTTCAGAGTATCTGGCTTTATGTGGAGGTCCTTGATCCATTTGGATTTGAGCTTAGTACAAGGAGACAAGGATGGATCAATTCGTATTCTTCTGCATGCTGACCTCCAGTTGAACCAGCACCATTTGTTGAAAAGGCTATCTTTTATCCATTGGATGTTTTCAGCCTCTTTGTCAAGGATCAATTGGCCATAGGTGTGTGGGTTCATTTCTGGATCTTCAATCCTGTTCCGTTGATCTGCCTGCCTGTCACTGTACCAATACCATGCAGTTTTTAACACTATTGCTCTGTAGTATTGCTTGAGGTCAGGGATACTGATTCCCCCAGAATTTCTTTTGTTGCTGAGAATAGTTTTAGCTATCCTGGGTTTTTTTTGTTATTCCAGATGAATTTGAGAATTGCTCTTTCTAACTCTGTGAAGAATTGAGTTGGGATTTTGATGGGTATTGCATTGAATCTGTATATTGCTTTTGGCAAAATGGCCATTTTAACTATATTAATTCTGCCGATCCATGAGCATGGGAGGTTTTCCCATTTTTTGAGGTCTTCTTCCATTTCCTTCTTCAGGGTCTTGAAGTTCTTGTCATACAGATCTTTCACGTTTGGTAAGAGTCACCCCAAGATACTTTATACTGTTTGTGGCTATTCTGAAGGGGGTCATTTCCCTATTTTCTCTCTCAGCTTGCTTATCCTTTGAGTATAGGAAGGCCTCTGATTTGCTTGAGTTGATTTTATAACCTGCCACTTTGCTGAAGTTGTTTATCAGCTGTAGGAGTTCTCTAGTGGAGTTTTTTTGGGTCACTTAGGTAGACTATCATGTTATCTGCAAATAATGATAGTTTGACTTCTTCCTTTCCAATTTGTATCCCTTTGACCTCCTTATGTTGTCGAATTGCCCGAGCTAGTACCTCAAGTACAATATTGAAAAGATAAGGAGAAAGGGGGCAGCCCTGTCTAGTCCCTGATTTTAGTGTGATTGCTTCAAGTTTCTCTCCATTTAGTTTGATGCTGGCTACCGGTTTGCTGTATATTGCTTTAACGATGTTTAGGTATGGGCCTTGAATTCCTGTTCTTTCCAAGACTTTAAGCATGAAAGGATGCTGAATTTTGTCAAATGCTTTTTCAACATCCAATGAAATGACCATGTGTTTTTTTTCTTTGAGTTTGTTTATGTAGTGGATTGCATTGATGGATTTCCGTATATTGAAAGAACCCTGCATCCCTGGGATAAAGCCTACTTGATCATGGTGGATGATCGTTTTGATGTGTTCTTGGATTCAGTTGGCAAGAATTTTATTGAGTATTTTTGCATCGATGTTCATAAGGGAGATTGGTCTGAAGTTTTCTTTCTTTGTTGGATCTTTGTGTGGTTTTGGTATCAGCGTAATTGTGGCTTCGTAGAAGGAATTGGGTAGGGTTCCTTCTGTTTCTATTTTGTGGAATAGTTTGAAGAGTATTGGTGTTAGGTCTTCTTTGAAGGTCTGATAGAATTCTGCACTGAAACCATCTGGTCCTGTGCTTTTTTTGGTTGGAAGACTTTCTATGACCCCTTCTATTTCTTTAGGGGTTATGGGACTGTTTAGATTATCTATTTGGTCCTGATTTAATTTTGGTATTTGGTATCTGTCTAGGAAATTGTCCATTTCCTCCAGATTCTCCAGTTGTTTGAGTATAGGCTTTTGTGGTAGGATCTGATGATTTTTTGGATTTCCTCAGTTTCTGTTGTAATATCTCCCTTTTCATTTCTAATTTTGTTAATTTGGATACTTTCTCTGTGCCCTTTGGTCAGTCTGGCTAAGGGTTTACCTATCTTGTTGATTTTCTCAAAGAACCAGCTCCTGGACTCGTTGATTCTTTGTATGGTTCTCTTTGTTTCCACTTGATTGATTTCAGCCCTGAGTTTGATGATTTCCTCCCTTCTACTCCTCCTGGGTGAAATAACTTCTTTTTGTTCCAGGGCTTTCAGGTGTGTCATTAAGCTGCTAGTATATGCTCTCTCCATTTTCTTTTTGGAGGCACTCAGGGCTATAAGTTTTCCTCTTAGCACTGCTTTCATTGTTTCCCAAAGATTTGGGTATGTTGTGCCTTCATTTTCATTAAATTCTAAAAAGTCTCTGATTTCTTTCTTTATTTCTTCTTTGGCCAAGGTGTCATTGAGTAGAGTATTTTTCAGCCTCCATGTGTATGTGGGCTTTCTGTTGTTTTTGTTGCTATTGAAAACCACTCTTACACCATAGTGATCTGATAGGAGGCTTGGGATTAGTTCGATCTTCTTGTATTTGTTGAGGTCTGTCTTGTGACCAATTATATGGTCGATTTTGGAGAAGGTACCATGAGATGCTGAGAAAAAGGTATATTCTTTTGCTTTAGGGTGAAATGTTCTATAAATATCAGTCAAATCCAATTGGTCCAAAGCTTCAATTAATTTTACTGTGTCCCTGTTTATTTTCTGTTTTCCTGATCGGTCCATTGAGGAGAGTGGAGTGTTGAAGTCCCCCACAATTATTGTTAGGTGCAATGTGTGCTTTGAGCTTTAGTAAAGTTTCTTTTATGAATGAGGGTGCCCTTGTATTTGGAGCATAGATGTTCAGAATTGAAAGTTCTTCTTGGTGGATTTTTCCTTTGACCAGCAAGAAGTGTCCCTCAGTGTCTCTTTTGATGATTTTAGGTTTAAAGTCCATTTTATCTGATATTAGAATGGCTACTCTGGCTCGTTTCCCAAGACCATTGGCTTGTAAAGTTGTCTTCCAGCCTTTTACTCTAAGGTAGTTTTTGTCTTTGACATTTAGGTGTGTTTCCTGTATGGAGCAAAATGTAGGGTCCTGTTTCCTTATCCAGTCTGTTAGTCTATGTCTTTTTATTGGGGAATTGCGTCCATTGATGTTAAGAGATATTAAGGAATAGAGATTATTACTTCCTGTCATTTTTGATGTTATTTTTATATTTGAGTGATTATCTTCCTTTGGGTTTGATGAAGGAAGGTTACTATCTTACTTTTTCCAGGGTGTAGTTTCTCTCCTTGTATTGGAGTTTTCCTCCTATTATTCTTTGTAGAGCTGGGTTTGTGGAAAGATATTGTGTAAATTTGGTTTTGTCATGGAATGTCTTGGTTTCTCCATCTATTGTGACTGAGAGTTTTGCTGGGTTTAGTAGTCTTGGCTGACATTTGTGTTCTCTTAGAGTCTGCATGAGATCTGCCCAGGATCTTCTAGCTTTCATGGTCTCTGGTGAGAAGTTTGGTGTGATTCTGATAGGTCTTCCTTTATATGTTACTTGGCCTTTTTCTCTTACTGCCTTTAATATTCTTTCTTTGTTTAGTGCATTTGGGGTTTTAATTATTATGTGGCGAGAGGTATTTCTGCTCAGATCCAGTCTGTTTGGAGTTCTGTAGGCTTCTTGTATATTCATAGGTTTCTCTCTCTTTAAGTTGGGAAAGTTTTCTTCCATAATTTTGTTAAAGATATTTGCTGGCCCTTTCAGTTGTAAATCTTCACTCTCATCTATACCTATAATCCTTAGGTTTGGTCTTCTCATTGTATCCTGGATTTCCTGAATGTTCTGGGATACAAGCTTTTTGCATTTTGCATTTTCTTTGACTGTTGAGTCAATGGTTTCTATGGTATCTTCGGCATCTGAAATTCTTCCATCTCTTGTATTCTGTTGTTTATATTTGCATCTATGGCCCCTGATTTCTTCTCAAGGTTTTCTATCTCCAAAGTTGTCTCTCTTTGTGATTTCTTAGTTGTTTCTATTTCTGTTTTTAGATCCAGGATGGTTTTGCTCAGTTCCATCATTTGTTTGTTTTTGTTTTCCTGTAATTCTTTAAGAGATTTTTGTGTTTCCTCTTTCATGACTTCTGCCTCTTGACTCAAGTTCTCCTGCATTTCTTTAAGGTTTTTTTTTTTTTTGTGTGTGTGTGTGTGTTTCTTCTTTATTGACTTCTATCTCTTGAGCCTTATTCTCCTGCATTTCTTTAAGTGATTTTTCTGTTTCCATTATACAGGTTTCTAGCTTATTCATGTTCCCCTGTATTTCTTTAAGGGATTCATTTATGTCCTTTTTGTGTTCTTCTAGCAGCATCATGATCAGTGATTTTAAATCCAAATCTTGTTTCTCTGGTGTGTTGGCATAACCAGGACTTGCTGATGTTGGAAAGTTTGGTTCAGATGCTGCCATATTGCCTAGATTTCTGTTAGTAGCATTCCTGCATTTGCCCTTTGCCATCTTGTTCTCTGGAGTTAGTTGTTCTTGTCCCTGGCTGGTGTTTGGGCCTCCTGAGGGGCTCTGGGGCTATTACTGCAACACAATATGGCTGGGTTTCCCCTATAGCTGATTGCTGATGTGCTGTCTTCCTCTTGGGTGCCCTTGCAGCTCTAGTGTGCTTTGCCCCAGATTGTGTCTGTGAACCAGATGGAGCCCGTTTACACCTTCAGGGAGTGCTGATGGTGTATGCTGCTGGGGCGTTTTCTGCGTGCTGATCACTCTGCTGGGCAGCCGATCTCCCAACCGGGTTGGTGCACACAAGGCTAGCCTGGCTGCTCAGGCCCTGGGTCCAGGTAAAAGCCTGGGAGGCCAGGGTCCGAGCAAAGTTCCCCTCGGGCTATGACTGTTAATTGGGTCTGTCAGGTGGCCAGGATGGCGGGCGTGTGTGCTTGCGCTCCCTGAAAGTGCCGGGAGAGTCTGCTGGGCTAACAACCTCCTGGGCGGGTTGACACACAGATGGCCCACCAAGCCGCCCAGTTCTTGGGGTCAGTCCAGGGCTTGTTGGGGCCTAGACCCCACTTTGTTAGCCTCAGGCTATGCCTGTTACCGACTTTGCCTGCTAGAGCTCTCTGGCACCCTGTAGGCAAAATGGCAGCACGCGCCTGCGCGGGCAAAAAAACCTCCTGGCTGGGTTGGCACCCCGATGGCCCCCCGAAACAGCCCAGGGCCTGGGTGCAGGCCAATGCCCGTCGGGCTTAAACTCCCGCGATGTTGGCCTCGGGTTATGTTTGTGTACCTCAGTCTGTCTGATCTCTCTGGAGTCCGAAACCAAGATGGAGGCGAGTCTCTCGTGACTGGCGGGAGGCAGAGTTCTCAATCTATGACTTTTTGAGAAAATGATTTTATATACTCTCTCAAGGCAAGACAGAGGACCCCAGTGTCTAGATAAATAGACCGAGCTTCAAAGCCACCACAAAGATTAGCCACAATTGTTTACTTGATAAGATCTAGAGTGGCCAGGGGTTTTGTGATCAAAGAAAGAGAAAGAAGCAAGAGAATATGCTTTAACAGTGGTGTGGGGGAAGGGGTTGCCTCAGTGGGCCCAGGCAAAGGCATCCCTTCCTCCTGAGATTACCACACACAAAATGGTTTAGTACAGAATAGACTTTATTCAGGGCATGGAGAGAGGAGTAAATTGGGTAGTTGCGGCAGAGAAAGGCAGAGAGAGGGAGAGAGTAGAGAAACAGAGGCTTGCCACGACCATGTGGAAAGAGGAGGGAGAGGAGAGGAAGAAAGGGGAGTCCAGGAAGGGGCAAGAGAGAAGCTGAGAGTGAGAGAATAAGAGAGGGGGAGGGGCAAGCAGCCCCTTTTACAGTGCACCAGACCTACCTGGCTGTTGCCAGGTAATGGTGGGGTGGGGAACACCTGGCTGTTGCCAGGTAGTTGGGGAATTAGACAGAATCCTAATAAGGGTGAGGTGCCTCAGGGCGTGTCTGCTCTAAGGGACTGCCTTGGTTATCTTAACTGGTGTGGGAAGACCCACCCACTGTGGGTGGCACCATTCCCTGGCTAGGATCCCGGGCAGTGTGTGGAAAGGGGCTGAGCAACAGCAGTCGTTCATTGCTCTTGGTGTCCTGATTATTTGCACACCTGATGTGAGTGAGCAGCTGCTTCAAACTTCAGACTGGCATTTCCCACCAAGAGGGACTTTACTGTGAACCGTGAGCTGGAATAAGCCTGTTCTCATGACAGAATATTTTTATCAAAGCAACAGCAGTGATTAAGATACTTCTGAATTGGACCTTTATCCACTTAAGGACACTATGTGAGGTAATGTGATTTTTTAAATAATTTAATTTTTTATTAGATATCTTCTTTATTTACATTTCAAATGTTATAATGTAATCCTCTTTCCTGGTTTCCCCCTGAAAAACCTCTATCCCATCGCCCCTTCCCATGCTCACTCACGCACTCACTCCTGCTTCCCTGACCCTGGGCCAATGAGCCTTCAGTGGTCTAAAGGCTTCTCCTCTCATGGATGTCTGACTAGGCCATCCTCTGCTACCCATGTGGCTGAAGCCATGGATCCCTCCATGTGTACTCTTTGGTCGGTAGTTTAGTCCCTGGGAGCTCTGGGGGGTACTCGTTGGTTTATATTGTTGTTTCTCTGATGGGGCTGCAAACCCCTTCAGTTCCTTGGGTCCTTTCTCTAGCTCCTCCATTGGGGACACTCTGCTCAGTTCAATGGCTGGCTGTGACCCAAACCTCCCTGTTTGACAGGCACTGGCAGAGACTCTCAGGAGACAGCTATATCAGGCTCTTGTCAGCAAGTACTTGTTGGCATTGACAATTGTGTCTAGGTTTGGTGTATGAGCTGGTTACTGGCCCCAATATGCTTGTTTTACCCTAACTCACCCAGACTGGAATTGTAATACCACTGATGGTAAGAGGAGGCATTTTGTCCACAGTCCGGCTCTGCTGGCAGGTCTCAAGGTTGCCACAAGATGGCTCACAAATTTGGCCAGAGTATATAATATTAGGTAGAGAGAAAATAAATTCCGTACATCTTTTTGAGACGGGGTCATGGAGACATTTTTGACAATACATGCCCATGGACCCCGAATCACCAGAAGCAAAGGCAGCAGTTGCTTGAGCTTTTGTTAATCAGGGAACACCAGCTATGAAGACAAAGATCCAGAAGGTAGAGTACTTAGGAAAAAGTTGTCTAAGAGATTTAAGGAGAGTGGCAAAGAGAGTATTTAATGGAGGATAGACTGCAGAGAAGATGAAGATGAGAGGATGGAAGCACCAGACTGGAGACCTGAAAAAAATCCTGTTAGCAGCCAAGGCCAAATCAGAAGACCATAAGGGATGCCTAAAAAGGATAACCTCCAAAAAGGAGATAAGGGCTCGCTAAGTATCAAAAGTGCCCCCACCACAAGATCAGGGTTACCCTAAAAGTAAAATGGTAACCCAGCAGCTTTTTGTGGGACTTCCAGTGTGGGAGGGATGGACTTCCAGGTGGGCTGGGATGCTGATGGAAAGGACTTCTGGTTAAATTTGAGGCACTTCTGGTTTGGGGCCAGTGGATCGGCTTCCCATTCTGGATGGACTTCCTGATAATTTTGAGGGACTTGCAGTTCAGATCCCATTAATTCCAGTTCAGATTGAGGCACTCTGGTTTGGGGCCAAGAGATTTCCCACTCTGGAGAGATTTCCAGTTCAGTTTGAGGGACTTCGTGTTCAGATTCCATTAGTTCAACATCCTGTCTTGCTAAAACCTACAGATAGAGTCTTTTCATCTGTTTATAAATGGCTTCCCAGTGGCATCAGAAACAAATGAAAATGCAGGATGTTTCAGATCAATCTATCAATGAATCAACCTATAGTCACTCAGGAACCCACCATTCACAACCAATCAATCATTGATCGAGTCATTTTTTTGGTCAAGCAAAGACTCATTGATCAATTCTTTGTGATATATGACCTGTTAGACATTAGGGATAAAAAGAGACATTGAGTAATGGTTGGTTGTTTAATTATATTAATTGTTTATTAATTATTGATCAATTCATCATGTGTTGAATATTGATCATTGATTAATCATCAATCAATTGGTTACTATATTGATCATCGATGGATTGACAGTTTGGCAGGTCACAACTGGCTGGTCATCGACTGGCAGTCTGTTATCAACCACCAATCAAGTGACTGATCAGCCAGCTGCTGGACAATTAGGCTCATGAGGGGATAATTGATCGGTCCCTGACTGAATACTGATCAATGGATGATCGGTTCCCAGTTGATTTGTGTTCATTTCCGATTATTGATTGATTATGGATGACCAATCGACCTCCTGGTTAAAGATGATGACAGAGTGACTCATTTCCAGCCACTCTTCCTGAATGCCCTGCTGCCAGACCCTGACCTCACTTGTTGGGCCTCTGTATAGATCTGCTCAGATAGATGCAGAGGTAACAGGGTTGACCAGTGGCAACGGCCTCATTCAAGATGGACAGAGTTATGCTTGGACAGCAGTGGTGTCAAATTCTGAGAGCACATGGGCAGAAAAACACCCAGCAGGAATATCAGCCCAGAAAGCTGAACTGGCAGCTCTGAAATGCCATTAGAGCTGAGAAAAGACAAGACATGTATGGCTGGTGTTCTATTGCTACCTCTCATATCCATGGGGCCATTTTTAAGGAGAGGACCCTTCTGATGAGCAAGGCCTAAACTCCATCCCAGAAAGCAACAAGAAAGCCCTGTGGGTGGCCCCTATAAATTGGGTTCCTCATGTCCTTGATTGCACCAAACCCAGGAGTCCCCATAATCTCTGATGAGACAAAAATATATGATCTGGGCCAAACACTTGTTGATGTCTCAGTGTTGTAAGAGATGAGGGAGGACAGCTAATTGACTACAAACTAATGTTTGAGAGAAAATGGGTCTACACAGAAATAAAGGAAGAAATCAGAAACTTTCTAGAGTTCAATGGAAATGAATATCCAACATGCACAATCTCATGGAACACAAAGAAAATGAAAGTGGAGCTAAAAGAAAGTTCAGAACACAAATTGCCTACATGAAAAAAAATTGGAGAACTCCTATGCTGGCAATTTAACAGCATGTCTTAAAGACTACAACAGAAAGAAGTGAGGGAGCAAGGAAAACAAGGAGGAGACCTCAAGAAATTTTCAAGTTGGGGGCTGAAATCAATAAAATAGAGAACAATTCAAAGAATTAATGCAACATGGAGTTGGCATTTTGATCCTTTTATTAGACAAGATAAACAAACCCTTATAATAGATAAATAATATACAAATTAATAAAATCTAAAATGAAATTGGTGATTAAATAACAAACAATGAAAAAATCCAGAGAATGGTAAAGACAGTTTTTAAAAGGGTCTACTTCACCAAATTGGAAACTATAAAGGAAATGGATAATTTCCTCAATAGATCCCACATACCAAAATTAAACTAAGGAAATCAACTTGAACAGACATAACCATGAATGAAAGCAGAATTCATTAAAAATACGCCACCAATATGAGCCCACGTCCATGAGTTTTAGGGTAGAATCCTACCAGATTTCCAAAGAGGACTTAACAAGTATTCAGTGTATATACAAACAAAATAAATATTAGTCAACATATTTCCTGAACCCCTGATTACTCATATATCCGGTCAGGAAAAACTGAGCAATTAAAGAGAATTACAGACGAATTATCCTTAAAACCGCAGATGTAAAAATACTGAATAGACAAAACAAATAAAATAAAATATAAAACACATCAAAAGATCATCTACCATGATCTATAAGGAAGGCTTCATTCTAGATTATTCAGCATACTCAGATTAAAGTGTAAGAAAAAACAAGAATTGACCATCTCATCAGATGATCAATTCTCTGTCAATAAAAATATAAAACACATCAAAAGATCATCTACCATGATCTATAAGGAAGGCTTCATTCTAGATTATTCAGCATACTCAGATTAAAGTGTAAGAAAAAAACAAGAATTGACCATCTCATCGGATGATCAATATTCAACACTTTTTGATAAAATTCTTGGAGTGATTAAGGATACAAGAGACATGCCTAAACATAAAAATGTCACTTTACAACAAGCCTAGAGCCAACATTAAATTAACTGGAGACAAATTCAAATTAATTCAGCTAAATCCCAAACTAGACAATGTGGACCATTCTCTCTATAACTATCTATTCAATATATTATGAGAAAGTTTATCTTGAGCAATAAAACTGAATGAGAGGAAGGTAATATAAATTAGAATGAATGAAGTAAAATTATCTTTCTTTGGGATGATATGATAGTTTGCATTAGTGAAACAACACTTCACAAAGGTAGTTCCTAGAGCTGATGAACACTGTCAACAATGTTACTGGATACATGGTTTGCTAAAAAAAAAAAAAAAAATTAGTGGCCTTTGTAGGTAAAAATTAGTTTGCAAGTACAAATAAAATAGAGAGATATTATAAAATTTAATTGATTTTTGACACTTGTCACATTTTTCTACATAATAAATAACATTGAGTAACTCAATATAGGTGTGTTGGCAAAGAACTTAACAAAAACTTTTTAGTCACAGATTACTTTTGGTATTCTTGGAGGTTCTCAAAATCTACTGTGATATGCAAAGGCTTTAATAGATTAATTGCATGATAAAGAGTTTACTCTTGTATAAAGACACTAGAAAGTAAAAATTTTAACACATTGCCTATGTTTATGAGGTTTCTCTGCATCATAATTTTTTTTAGGGTTTCTAAGAGAACTGCTATATGCCAAGTTTTTCTTTACCACATGGCATAGTCATAACGTTTCTCTCTGGTATGTATTTTTATGCATTCATAGATAACTATAGTGAAATATTTTATCACATTGATGGTATTTATAAGATTTCTCTTCAATATGTGGTCTGTTATATATCCAAAGGTGACTATGATATATAAATGTTCGGAAAAAACTAAAGAAACTTGCTCTAAGGACTGTCTTTTGGTTGCCAACCTCCTTTTAATCTTGAGTTGCAACTACGTTCAAGTCCCAGGTCATGGGAGACCTGCATACTTAAAAATATTTGGCAAGCCTTCATCATTTATTTTATTGCCCAAAACTTAATGACTGTTTTTAGCAATAATTTCTATTATCCATCTTTTACTCCTAAAAATAAAATTCCTGTTCCTAACTACAAAAGAACCAGTGGGTATAATAGGCTGAACAATAAAACCTACATTCTGTGTCATTTCACATAAAGTAACAACAGAAGAAAGTTCTCATTGGTCGGAAATGTAGCTGTAACTTAGCATGGATATTTGTAGTTTTCAGGTTTGAAATCTATATAAGATTCTGGCTCAGGGTGGGGACAGAATAGGGCGATTCAGATAAGCTTCTTAATATATTTCTCAAGGATGCATTAATCACTAAAGATTTGACTACAAAAGCTTCTTATCATTTGTGTTGTCCTGGTGTTTGAATTGTGGTGGAACTCAGTGAATCTCATAAAGTCATTACCACATTGCTAGCATTCATAGAATTTCTCTCCAGTATGAATAGTTTCATAATGATGAAGACTATAGATATGTACAAGGGCTTCAGTATACTAAACACATTCATGAAGTTTCTCTCTAACACATAGTCTTTCATGAAAATGAAGACTACAGAATTGTGCAAAGTCTTGACCACATTAAAAGAACTCACAGTGTTTCTGTTTTACCATGTCCATTGCTATGAAATGTCATAATGAACAAGGCAACTCCTATAAAAGCAACCATTTAATTGGAACTGGCTTACAGTTTCAGAGGTTTATTCCATTTTCTTCATATCAGGAAGAATGGCAGGAATGCTACAGTCATGATCCTGGAGAAGAAGCTGAGAGTTCTGCATCTTTATCCAAAGGCAGCTAGGAAGAGACTGTCTTCCAGGGACCTAATAGGAGGGGTCTCTGCAGCTGGTAGCAATTTCAAAGCCCACACCCACATTGATGCACTTCCTCAAACAATGAGCCCACACCACTTCGTAATCCCACTCACTTAGCTTATCATATTTAAATTACCACAATCCACTGCCTAGGCCCATATAATTGTCCAAACACAAGAGTGTATAGGGATCATACTTAAACATGCAGAATACATGAGGTCAAACTCCAAATGTCCCCATCCTCTATAGCAGTCTTGAAAATGTTAAGAGTCCAAAGTTCAAAGAGTCTCTGATATTAATCCTAACATGTCATAAAAATCACATATATTTTCAAAAACAAAAAGAACGTCATGTGTCTTCTTATAAACAGGATACATTTCACCATTCCTAAAGGTCATTGTAAGGAAATCCTGTACCTAAAAAAGAACAAAAGCCAGCTGAACAATCTCTAAACTCTGCATGTCCAAGTCTGATTTCAAAGCATTCTTTTGATCTATAACTCCTATCTGCATTGTTTACTAAAGCACAATTGTTTCATGTTGAGTGGTTTTATTTCCTTAAAGCAGTTTTCTTGAGCAGGTAACACACAGTTCTAACATCTCAAAATCTTTGTATCTCTCTCCAAGGTAATTTCAACATCACAGCTTCTTGTTTCAATGTCTGGGATCCCTACATGATCATCTCTGGTCCTCTAAAGAGACTGGGTCACTTTTCCAAGCTCTGCCGTCTCTATCACTCTAAGGTCTGGTTGACGCCACTCTCCTGCTCCTGCTGTTCTTGCTGCTCATCCCATGGTACTTGCATCTTCAAGATTCTGGGTTCTCCTGCTACAAAAATGCTTAACCTATAGCCGCCCTATGATCACTCAATGATGCCAAGCCTCGGCTGCTCTGCATGACAACTTCATGCATTCAAAATCAGTACCTATTGGGTGATTTTTATACATGAACAAGTCCAGCTGCACCACTAGGTCCAACCTTGACTATCTCTGGAACATCCTCTTTTTCACTAAGAAAACACTACTCAAATGTTTTTACCTCAGTGATGCTGATTTCTTCTGCATCACCTCTAATTCTTGAACTAGAGCTATCCAGCATTAATTGTCTCATTAGTCCCTTTTATTCTTTCCTCTAAATCCAGAGCCACATAGACAAAGCTGCTGAGTTTTGCCACTTGATGTGGCTGAAACATGGCTACTTCTATTACATTATGACACACTTTCTATTTTTCAAAAACTTCACTGCCTAAGCTTGGTGGTCTTGGAACTTGCTCAGTACAATACCATTGAACACAGAGATCTCCAGGGGTCTGTCTCCTGAACTCTGGGATAAAAATCATGCAACGCCATGCCTGGACCTAATCTTTTATTTTTAGATCTTAATTTGAAAATGCAGAATAGCAATCAAGGTCCACCCCTTCTCAGTTTGACACATACTTATGTCTTCGTTTCTCCACATGAAAACGATAACCAGTTAATAAATATTCCTAACATGATACAGTTCACATTCATACAACTGATGATGGAATCTTGCCCTAATGTAAGCATTCCTTTAACACCATTGAATATCCTTGATCACAAGATTTAGCTTCCTTCAACGTCCTGATGATGCCTTGCATTTTGGACCTTCATTTTGTATTTTTCATTTCTTAGTTTTCTATGCGTTTTAAAAAGTGTAAGACCAAATTCTTTGTGGTGATTTTCGTGACTTAGTTTGTCAAAGAAATTAATGTAAATCTCTTTTACATAAGGTCAAGGAAACACTTCAGACAAGGTTAAAAGTCAGCAATCTTCTTTGCCAAGACATCAAAAGAACCATCCCAGAGTGGAAATAATCCCAAGCACCCATGTCTATCATATTCCTAATATGATAGTCCCCTAACTCCCACTTAATTCATGATTATATTCCATAGGTTTCTTTCCAGCACAGAGAATTTGGAAACTTCTCCCTTGTGAATATGCTTTTCCACATTGATTACATTAATAAGGTGTCTGTCTTGTATGTGTCATTGATCACAGTAGAGATGAATGGGTTTTGCAATGGTTTTACCACATTGATTACATTCTTAAGGTTTCTCTCAAGTATGTGTTCTTTTATGTCTTTGGAGATTACTGTGACGTGAAAGGGCTTTAAAACATTGTTTACATTCATAAGGTTTCTCTCCAGTATGTATCAGTTTATGTCTTTGGAGAACACTGTGATCTGCAAAGGCTTTACCACATTGATTACATTCATATGGTTTCTCACTAGTATTTGTTCTTTTTTGATTTTGGAGATGACTGGATGTTGCAAAGGCTTTACCACATTGATTACATTCATAAGGCTTCTCTCCAGTATGTGTTCTTTTAGGAATTTTGAGATGACTGGGTCTTGCAAAGGCTTTACCACATTGATTACATTCATAAGGTTTCTCTCCAGTATGTGTTCATTTATGAATTTGGAGATGACTGGCTCTTGCAAAGGCTTTACCATAGTGGTTACTTTCATATGGTTTCTCTCTAGTATGTGTCAGTTTATGTCTTTGGAGAACACTGTGACCTGCAAAGGCTTTACCACATTGACTACATTCATATGGCTTCTCTCCAGTATGTGTTCTTTTATGTCTTTGGAGATTATTGTGATATGAAAAGGCTTTATCACATTGATTGCATGCATAAGGTTTCTCTCCAGTATGTGTTCTTTTATGATATTGGAAAGTTCTGTGCTGTTAAAAGGCTTTGTCACATTGTTTGCTCTCATAGGGTTTCTTTCCATTATAACTTCTTACATGCCTGCAATGATAATTAGCAAATGTGAAATCATTTCCACAAACATTACTCCAATCAATCATGTAATCAATATGAATTATGTTTACAATTTGGCCTAATGTTAAAGAGGCATCAGATCTTAATGTTTTAGCACTTTGTATGTTCACAATGTTCTTCCTCATCAAGAATTGTTCAAGACACCTGTGATGGTTATTGAATGGCTCATATTTACAACAACCTATTTTTATATGGGATTTTTTTCTGATGTATTTCAGCATTCTAAGGAAAGTTTGAACAACTCTGATCTTCGTAACACTGACTGCATTCATAATTTTAACTGTAGTGTGAATTACAACACATTTGACTGTGAACCAGGATACACAGGAGTATTTGCAAATTTCTAGAACCCATATGGCTTTTCTACACTATAAGTTTGAGTATGTTCCCCATAAAACTAGAAAACCAATTAATTGCAAATGTCTATCATATTCGTAATGTCTATCACAGACATAATACTACATATATTCTCATTGTTTAAGAACAAAAATTTTATGTTGCTTCTTTCAATATCCTTATTTTCACATGGCTTTTGTGCATTGGGAAACACAATATACTTAATTTTAAAAACGAATAACAAATGAAAGTTTTACATACTGCATTTAGAATGTTTGAATTTTTGTTCCTCCTAACATGTGCAATATATATTAATGTTTCTCCACAACAACATTCTTGATTTTCATAAAATGCCCTCTCAAAATACTTAAGCATATTACTACAATAAAATGAGTATCACCGATTTTACTATGGACTATTTGCTTACTAGAATGTTCAGGATATAAAATTATCACTATTCAATATGCAATATCTAAGTACTATGAGACTATACAGATTGGCAGGTCCACAACACAGCTCTAACGTAGCTACTCATCAAATGGATACACAATACCAGGTCTTGAGGTATATGGTTTTGTAAGAATATTATAATCATAGCTACACTTAAAAGACTGTTATTTCAGACTATTGCTTTTCATTGGAGATTCCAAAAGATATGAAAAATTCCTCAGAGGCAAATTTGTATCAGCTTCCACATAAAATTGCCTTTCATGTCTTCTACTACTTTGAAAATGTTCTTCAAGATGATGGTCTTCCAAATTATAGCCTAAAACACAATACCAGAAGACTTATGATATACTATTGGAAATTAGGAAAAATTCAATGTAATGTGAATTTTCACTGCACAATGAGAGTTACAGTGAAAATTTAGTGAAACTGAATTATTCAGATCTATCTTCATGATTCAAAATTAAAATAATAGAAGACCATCAATAATCAATAAACATTTGTTTCCTTTAGAAAAAAAATCTTACCTATAACTTTGAGGTTCAGGTAGGTTTCCAGCATCATATCGTTGTAGAGATTCTTCTGGGAAGGATCCAGCAAATTCCACTCTTCCTCAGTGAAGTTCACATCCTAAATATCCCATACATGTGTACAACACAAAGCATGATACTAACATCAATGTAAAGGAAAAACATGCTTCCTTGAACACATATTC
Organism: Apodemus sylvaticus; assembly: GCF_947179515.1. NCBI lineage: Eukaryota > Metazoa > Chordata > Mammalia > Rodentia > Muridae > Apodemus > Apodemus sylvaticus. The sequence continues at coordinate 58,183,064 of NC_067492.1, read as the reverse complement.
ATATAATTTTGGCACTTGATCCACTTATATTCTGACTCAGAATTTACAATCACTGTGTCATTTTAGAAGGTGCTTGAATTATAGGATTCACCTGTGTTGCTTTTGAACACTTTGAATAGGATACAGCCTTGCCAGAGAAATGCCAAATGAGAGAGAAATGCACGGGAAACATCCATAATACTGAGCAAACATTTGAAAAATTGTATGAACAATTACTAACTAAAAAAGTGATGGGCAAGTATTTGCCCATGTCTGTAATGAAGGGGTACAGGCAGGTGTATGTCATAGAGCTGGATGACAGTATGCCCTATGTAATGTGCTCTAGGAGACCAAAAGTTATATATTAAGACCCTACAAAAAACAACCAAGGAAACAAAAATGGGAACTCAGTTTTTTGCTAATACTTCCCACAAAGAATTAAACATTCACTTCACATCTGTATTCATCTTGTAGATACATGAAGTGCAACAGTTTAAACTATAACATTAATAAAATTTTGCTAAAAGGGAATGAATGCTTAAACAGTTACAAATGAACAGATGAAAATATAGTAATATAAATGTTGATCATAAATAAGCAATTTGGGCAGGAGAGAGAGCTCAGCCACTTTGTGTTCGCCAATTTCTCACATACACATGTTGACCAACACCTACTCATTACTTCAAGATAAAGAGTTCTGAGGCAATCTTATGACAACAGTAAGGAAGAGATATGATATTCATATTCATACACATAGGCAAAATACTATTTATTCAAACATTTCAGAACAATCACAAGTGTGAGGAAGATCATATACCTGGAATCCAAGGACTCTGAAGGCTCAGGTAGTATTGATGTAATGAACATATATCAACTTGAGAAATAGAATATAACCTATGTATTTGGGCAAATTTCAAAGTGAACCAAGAGGATTAAAAGTTGCACAAAAGCATATCCCTATTGTACAAAACCGTGTCAGGTGACATATGTGGTTCCTATACCGACTATCAGGACAGGAAGGATTTCACAGAGAGATTTTTGTCTTGCAAAACAAAAACAAATGAATAAAATAAAAAAAAAATATTAAACCACCAGGCTTGCAAAATAGATTAGCATTAAATGCAAATGTGGCTAATGCATCTTATGTGATTTAGGGAGAGAGTCCAAATATTGACTATATGGGAGCATGAGACTAAACCTGAAGGATCAGTTTCAACTCCAGCACAGTAGAAACATAGACGAAAATTTGTCCTATATAAAAGAAATGCAGGGGCACACCTGGAGCAAAGAATGAGGGAATGCCCAATGAAAACTCGCCCAACTAGAGACACAATTTATGGGCAATCTCCAAACCACAGTGAACATGGGATGGACCTTGGAGAAAGATTTGGGGAAATATTGAATGCCCTGAAGATTGTAGGAACTCCACAGGTACTCAATGTACCTTTAACCTTGGGGACATTGACAGACAGAGCCACCAACCAAATAGCAGACACAGGCTGGACTAAGGCCTCTGACACACAAGTAGCAGACATTCAGGTTAGTCTCCATGAGGGTCCTCCAACAACTTGAACAGGGGCTATCCCTAAAGCTTCTGACTATCTTTGGCATCTGTTCCTTTAATTGTACTCTAATGTCTGGCCTCAGTGGGAGAGGATACACTTAACCCATGCAGAAATTTGAAGCCTCACACTGTGGGCATATCCAGGGGACCCAATCAACTCCATTCTGACCCTGGATGCTATAGTCTCATGTTTATTCTGTGATGAAAATGCATTCAGTCTACAGTGATCCTAATAGTATTCAGAAGCTCCTACATGGTTCAAATGTCTAAAGTGTCAAATATCTGACACTCAAGGTAATATCTCGAAAGTCAAATCTTTTAAAATCAAAAAGTCCTATCTTTCCAACATAAAATGGTACAGAATAACCCTTCCTCTTCCAGTAGACAGGAATGCACACTACTTTTTCAACCACATGCCATGCCTGCCAGGAGACAAGGTAGGATTTCCATAAGATTTACCAAACTATTTACTATCCCACATACAACTTACACAGCTAACCCTAACACTGTACAAACACCAGAGACAACTTAACCTGTCTTGTGACTATGTCTCCTGGCAGATTGTTAAGATCATATTTTCCTGCCTGACACTTATCTCTGCTTTCAACATTTTCAGGCATTCCCTCTTGAACATACCCACTAAGCAGGTGAGTAAAATTTGCAAAACGCAGTCAACATTCTCTGAAAATACAGAGAGCAAACATAGTAATAAAATTACCACCAGAACAAAACAAATTCAGAGACAACAATCTGGAAGGAACTATTATCACCACAAACCCAGATGCCTAGACATCAGCATATGGAATATCATGAAGACAAGCCAGAGAAATATGTCACCAAGAAATCCAAGGTGTCCTGTCACAGAAGGTCCTCAAAAATTAAAACATGCAAAAGATCTGATACAAACGAGGTTGTTTTATAGAAAGAAAAGGAGTGAGAACCTGGGGAAGGGATAGAGGTACATAACAAGACCTGCAGACTGGAACACATATAGGGAGCAGAGAGAATTTGATGAAATTAGAGAAAGACTATAGAGGGGGCATATGTAAAGAACAGAAACAGGGAACAAATATAGAGAGCAGCTGAAGCTAGTGCTCCATGTATATAAAGCATACTTGACAACAGCAGCAGTTGATGGACGCAGGTAATGATTTAAACAGGTGCTAAGTTCCTAAGAGCAGGCCATTGAAATTGCCTGCATGTTGACCACTACAGAGGCAAGGTTCACATACCAAACAGGAAAGGAAGATAAATAGAATAAATGGACTTATCCATTTATTTGCATATTTGGAGTCTAAAATTTTCCTGGCACGAAATATCCATGAACACTGCAACATATTAAAAGCAAATACTACAATTGATGGTAATAGAAGATGAATATCAGCTCAAAGGACCAGGAAGTAGTTTTTTTAATTTTTTTTATTTTCTTTATTATTTGTTTACATTCTATATGATTTCCCCTTTCCCGGATCCCCCCTCCCCATATGTGCCATAAACGTTCTTCTCTCCATCCCTTCTCCAATCACCTCCCTCCTTTTTCTCTGTCCTTATATTCCCTTCCAATGCTAGATCAATCCTTTCCAGGATCAGGACCCTCTCCATACTTCTTCATGGGAGTCATTTGTTATGCAATTTGTGCCTTGAGTATTCAGGGCTTCTGGACTAATTAATATCCACTTATCAGAGATTGCATTCCATGTGTATTCTTTTGTGATTGGGTTATGTCATTTAGGATGATATTTTCCAGATCAACCCATTTGCCTAAAAATTTTGAGAATTCATTGTTTCTAATTGCTGAGTAGTATTCCATTGTGTAAATATACCACATTTTCTGTATCCATTCCTCCTTTGAGGAGCATCGGGGATCTTTCCAGCTTCTGGCTATTATAAATAAGGCTGCTATGAACATAATGGAGCATGTGTCTTTATTGCATGCCGGGGAATCCTTTGGGTATATGCCAAGGAGAGGTATAGTAGGGTCCTCTGGAAGTCTCATGTCCAGTTATCTAAGGAACCTCCAGACTGATTTCCACAGTGGTTATACCATCTTACAGCCCCACCAGCAGTGGAGGAGTGTTCCTCTTTCTCCACATCCTTGCCAACACCTGGTGTCTCCTGAGTTTTTGACCTTAGCCATTCTGACTGGTGTAAGGTAAAATCTCAGGGTTGTTTTGGTCTGCATTTCCCTAATGACTAATGATGTTGAGCACTTCTTAAGGTACCTCTCGGCCATCCGAATTTCTTCAGGTGAAAATTCTTTGTTTAGATCTGTACCCCATTTTTAATAGGGTTATTTGGTTCCCTGGGGTCTAACTTCTTGAGTTCTTTGTATATAATGGATATTAGCCCTCTATCAGATGTGGGGTTGGTGAATATACCTTCCCAATTTGATGGTTGCCGTTTTGTCCTTTTAACAGTGTCCTTTACCTTACAGAAACTTTGTAATTTTATGAGGTCCCATTTGTCAATTCTTGATCTTAAAGCATAAGCTATTGGTGATCTGTTCAGGAACTTTTCCCCTGTGCCCATGTCCTCAAGGGTCTTCCCCAGTTTCTTTTCTATTAGTTTCAGTGTGTCTGGTTTTACATGGAGGTCCTTGATCCACTTGGAGTGAAGTTTAGTACATAGAGATAAGAATGGATCAATTTGCATTCTTCTGCATGTTGACCTCCAATTGAACCAGCACCATTTGTTGAAAAGGCTATCTTTTTTCCACTAGATGTTTTTGGCTCCTTTGTCAAAGATCAAGTGACCATAGGTGTGTGGATTCATTTCTGGATCTTCAATTCTATTCCATTGGTCCACTTGTCTGTCACTGTGCCAATACCATGCAGTTTTCAACACTATTGCTCTGTAGTATTGCTTGAAGTCAGGGATACTGATTCCCCCAGAATTTCTTTTGTTGTTGAGAATAGTTTTAGCTATCCTAGGTTTCTTGTTATTCCAGATGAATTTGAGAATTGCTTTTTCTAACTCTGTGAAAAACTGAGTTGGGATTTTGATGGGGATTGCATTGAATCTGTAGATCGCTTTTGGCAAGATGGCCATTTTAACTATATTAATCCTGCCAATCCACAAGCATGGCAGATTTTTCCATTTTCTGAGGTCTTCTTCGATTTCCTTCTTCAGAGACCTGAAGTTCTTGTCATATAGATCTTTCACTTGTTTGGTTAGAGTCACACCAAGATACTTTATATTGTTTGTGGCTATTTTGAAGGGTGTCATTTCCCTAACTTCTTTCTCAGCCTGCTTATCCTTTGAGTATAGGAAGGCAACTGATTTGCTTGAGTTGATTTTATATCCAGCCACTCTGCTGAAGTTGTTTATCAGCTGTAGGAGTTCTCTGGTGGAGGTTTTCGGGTCACTTAAGTAGACTATCATGTCATCTGCAAATAGTGATAATTTGACTTCTTCCTTTCCAATTTGCATCCTCTTGACCTCCTTATGTTGTCTAATTGCTCTAGCTAGAACATCAAGTACTATATTGAAAAGATATGGAGAGAGAGGACAGCCTTGTCTAGTCCCTGATTTTAGTGGGATTGCTTCAAGTTTCTCTCCATTTAGTTTGGTGTTGGCTACCGGTTTGCTGTATATTGCTTTAACGATGTTTAGGTATGGGCCTTGAATTCCTGTTCTTTCCAATACTTTTAGCATGAAAGGATGCTGGATTTTGTCAAATGTTTTTTCTGCATCTAATGAGATGATCGTATGTTTTTTTTCTTTGAGTTTGTTTATGTAGTGGATAGCATTGATGGACTTCCTTATATTGAACCATCCCTGCAACCCTGGGATGAAGCCTACTTGATCATGGTCGATGATCGTTTTGATGTGTTCTTGGATTCGGTTGGCAAGAATTTTATTACATATTTTTGCATCAATATTCATAAGAGAAATTGGCCTGAAGTTCTCTTTCTTTGTTGGATCTTTGTGTGGTTTTGGTATCAGTGTAATTGTGGCTTCATAGAACGAGTTGGGTAGAGTTCCTTCTGTTTCTATTTTGTGGAATAGTTTGAAGAGTATTAGTGTTAGGTCTTCTATGAAGGTCTGATAGAACTCTGCACTGAAGCCATCTCGTCCCGTGCTTTTTTTGGTTGGGAGACTCTCTATGACCCTTTTTATTTCTTCAGGTGTTATGGGACAGTTTAGTTGATCTATTTGATATTGATTTAGTTTTGGTGTCGGATAACTGTCTAGGAAACTGTCCATTTCCTCCAGATTCTCCAGTTGTGTTGAGTATAGGCTTTTGTAGTAGGATCTAATGATTTTTTGAATTTCCTCAGCTTCTGTTGTTATATCTCCCTTTTCGTTTCTAAGTTTGTTAATCTTGATACTGTCTCTGTGTCCTTTGGTTAGTCTGGCTAAGGGTTGCTCTATCTTGTTGATTTTCTCAAAGAACCAGCTCCTGGTTTTGTTGATTCTTTGTATGGTTCTCTTTGTTTCTACTTGATTGATTTCAGCCCTGAGTTTGATGATTTCCTGCCTTCTACTCCTCCTGGGTGAAATAGCTTCTTTTTGTTCCAGGGCTTTCAGGTGTGTCATTAAGCTGTTAGTGTATGCTCTCTCCATTTTCCTTTTGGAGGCACTCAGGGCTATGAGTTTTCCTCTTAGCACTGCTTTCATTGTATCCCATAGATTTGGGTATGTTTTGTCTTCATTTTCATTATTTTCTAAAAAGTCTTTAATTTCTTTCTTTATTTCTTCCTTGACCAAGGTATCATTGAGTAGAATATTGTTCAGGTTCCACGTGTATGTGGGTTTTCTGTTGATTTTGTTGCTATTGAAGACCACTTTTACTCCATAGTGATCTGATAGGAGGCATGGGATTAGTTCGATCTTCTTTCTTATATTTGTTGAGGTCTGTCTTGTGACCAATTATATGGTCGATTTTGGAGAAGGTACCATGAGGTGCTGAGAAAAAGGTATATTCTTTTGCTTTAGGATAGAATGTTATATATATATATATATATATATATATCTATATATATATATATATATATATATATATATATATATATATATATATCTGTTAAATCTAATTGGTCCAAAGCCTCAATTAGTTTCATTGTGTCCCTGTTTAGTTTCTGTTTACCTGATCCGTCCATTGAGGAAAGTGCAGTGTTGAAGTCACCCACCATTATTGTGTTAAGTGCAATGTGTGCTTTGAGCTTTAATAAAGTTTCTTTTATGAATGAGGGTACCCTTGCATTTGGAGCATATATGTTCAGGAATGAGAGTTCTTCTTGCTGTATTTTTCCTTTGAACAGCAAGAAGTGTCTCTCAGAGTCTCTTTTGATGACTTTGGGTTGAAATTCAATTTTATCTGATATTAAAATGGCTACTCCAGCTTGTTTCCTGAGACCATTTGCTTGTAAAATTGTCTTCCAGCATTTTACTCTAAGGTAGTGTTTGTCTTTGACCCTGAGGTGTGTTTCCTGTATGCAGCAAAATGTAGGGTCCTGTTTACATATCCAGTCGGTTAGTCTATGTCTTTTTATTGGGGCATTGAGTCCATTGATTTTAAGAGATATTAAGGAATAGTGATTGTTACTTCCTGTCATTTTTGACGTTATTTTTTAAATTTGATTGGTTAACTTCTTTTCGGTTTGATGACCGGTTACTATCTTGCTTTTTCCAGGGTGAAGTTTCCCTCCTTGTATTGGTGTTTTCCTCCTATTATCCTTTGTAGGTCTGGGTTTGTGGATAGATATTGTGTAAACTTGGTTTTGTCATGGAATATCTTGGTTTCTCCATCTATGGTGATTGAGAGTTTTGCTGGATATAGTAGTTTTGGCTGACATTTGTGTTCTCTTAGAGTCTGCATGAGATCTGCCCAGGATCTTCTACCCTTCATAGTCTCAGGTGAAAAGTCTGCTTTGATTCTGATAGGTATTCTTTTATATGTTACTTGGCCTTTTTCTCTTACTGCCTTTAATATTCTTTCTTTGTTTAGTACATTTGGTGTTTTGATTATTATGTGACGGGAAGTATTTCTGTTCTGGTCCAGTCTGTTTAGAGTTCTGTAGGCTTCTTGTATATTCATGGGCATCTCTCTCTTTAGGCTAGGGAAGTTTTCTTCCATAATTTTATTGAAAATATTGGCTGTCCCTTTATGTTGTAAATCTTCACTCTCATCTATGCCTATAATCCTAAGGTTTGGTCTTCTCATTGTGTCCTGGATTTCCTGGATATTTTGGGTTACAAGCTTTTTGCATTTTGCATTTTCTTTAACTGTTGAGTCCATGGTTTCTATGGTATCTTCAGCATCTGAGATTCTTTCTTCTATCTCTTGTATTCTGTTGTTGATATTTGCATCTCTGTCCCCTGATTTCTTCCCAAGGCTTTCTATCTCCAAAGTTGTCTCCCTTTGAGTTTTCTTAGTTGTTTCTACTTCTGATTTTAGATCCTGGAGGGTTTTGCTTAGCTCCTTCACTTGCTTGTTTGTGCTTTCCTGTAATTCTTTAAGAGATTTTTTGTGTTTCCTCTTTCATGACCTCAGTCTGTTGACCAAAGTTCTCCTGTATTTCTTTAAGTGGTTTTTTTTGGGGTTTTTTTTTTTTTGTGTGTGTGTGTGTGTTTCTTCCTTATTAGCTTTTGTATTCTCCTGGATTTCTTTCAATGATTTTTGTGTTTCCCTTGCAAGGGCTTCTAACATTTGATCCATTTTCTCCTGAATTTCTTTAAGTATGTCCTTCATGTGTTCCTGTACCAGCATCATGACCAGTGATTTTAAATCCAAATCTTGTTTTACTGGTGTGATGAGGTATCCAGGACATGAGGAGAATTGGGTTCAGATGTTGCCATATTGCCTTGATTTCTGTTAGTGACATTCCTGCATTTGCCTTTTGCCATCTAGTTCTCACGGGTGTTAGTTGGTCTTGTCAATGCTGGACTCACCAGTGCAAGCTGCCTCTTCCCAGGTGGCCTCTGGTGCAGAACTTACCTCCTGCACTGACTGGAGACAGGGTGCTGTTGCCCAGGCTGTTCAGATCCCGAAGCAGACACCTGAAGGCTCCCGCTGGGGCCCGCTGGATTCACCAGAGCACACTGACTTCTACAGGTCGGCCTCCCGGAAGCCCCTCTTTCCTCTTGCAGGACCTGGAGATGTGGCGTTGATGCCCAGGCTGATCTGGATCCAGAAGTGGAGAGATCTGAGGTCTCCCGCCAGAGGCCTCAGGACTGGAACCTAAGCTCCATGCCACCAGAGCACGATGTGCTCTCCCAGACTGCCTCCAGGTGCACACCAGGTCTCCCGCACTTCCTGGAGACTGAGAGCTGTGGTCCAGGCTGTTCAGATCCCGAAGCAGATACCTGAAGACTCCCCAAGGGGCCCGCTGGATTCACCAGAGCACAATGACTCCTCCCAGCCGGCCTCCTGGAATCCCCTCTTGCCTCTTGCAGGACCTGGACATGTGGCGTTGATGCTTAGGCTGATCTGGATCTGGAGAGATCTGAGGGCTCCCACCAGAGGCCTCAGGACTGGAACCTAAGCTCCATGCCACCAGAGCAAGCTGTGTGCTCCAGGTGCACACCAGGTCTCTCGCAGTTCCTGGAGACCGAGTGCTGTGGCCCAGGCTGTTCAGATCCCAAAGTAGACACCTGAAGGCTCCTGCCGGGAACTGCTGGGTTCACCAGAGCACACTGACTTCTCCCCGCTCGCCTCCAGGAAGCCCCTCTTCCAGGAAGTAGTTTTAAAGAAATCCTAAATGAATCATTTCTAAACTATAATTTTGATTCCTATTAAGGTACAAGAAGCATCCAAAATACCAAATAGATTGGAAAAAAAGTCCCCTTGCCACACAATATTCAAATAACTATACATCTAAAGAAATAGGAATAGTGAAAAAACAAAAACAAAAACAAAACAAAAAACATGTTAAAATAGACCTATTAGATTCATATCAGCACTCTCAGTGTGTAGTGTAAAACACAAAATGTTTTGGAAACATGCTGCAGATTAAAAAAAATAAAAAGCAGCTATGATATTTCTAAAAGCAAACCAATGGTCCAAATGATTTGGGAAGATTCAGCCCTGAGAGGGAAGATATTCAGAGTTCACTGCCTGATTTAGCAAGTAAGAAGCACCACTAGAAACCTCACACATAGTCACATCTAGCTGATGTTTCCCATCTAACCCCTGATAGGACCTTCCACCCTAGCACCCATTGCTCAGCCACCTGTTCCACCCCATTGTGGGCAGATATTCTGTGCTTACCATGTCTCAATTTCAGAGCTTCCTTGAGGTCCTCTCACAGCACAGCATGGAACAGCAGAGCTCAGAGCAGGAAACAGTGAACTATCCTGGCCTTCACAGCCACAGGGATCTTGAAGAAAGGTTCCTGGAAGATCCCGTCTCTTTCTTTGAATGGCAGGTCTGGCTGGAGTTCTGGATTCACCAGTATGCCTTACCATTCCTTAAGGTTAAATTGTTCTTCTAGTCCAGGGCCAATTTTTTTCCTGATCGTAGGAGTGGTTTGTACTCCTTTAGCATTTGTGCTTGCCTTGCAAGAGCACTTTCACACCACCCAGGCCTAGGGGAAAGTCCACTATTTCAGTTCAGTCTATTCAGTTGCCCGCTCCTCTCCTTGTAAGCAATGACCCTGCACTCACCCGGACCTAAATTCATACCTAGCCTGAGCTTTCCTCACAGCACTTGCCTTCCTCTTCCTGTAATCAAGATAAATAGCTTGCATAGCCCATTCCTCAGGTACAGTGGAGGTATGAATCTGAACCACAAGAGGAAGGGTGCCCAGGCTATTAACTTTGAAGAGTGATTTTAGGAAACAAGAGTTTTGTTTTCTGGCTTCATGATGGGCTCAGGGAAATTGAAGCTCGCTTTCAACTGAAGATAATTCTTTGATTTTCATGTTTCCCTTGTCATACACGCATTATTGGAGGAAGAGAACAACTGTCTCTGGGACATTTTAATAAATCATTCTCCATACACAGAAAAATTCACTCTCTCTATGAGATATGTTGATCTAGAGAACCTGTGCTAATACAACTGTTGTTTTTTTCTGTACGTTGCCATTGAGAAAAAAGTGCTGACAATCTATAGTGCTCCACAGTGTTTGTAATCTGTTTCCTGGTTTTCTCCCAAGGTTGTTTCATGCCTATCACCTAGTGGAAGGGAATTGTATGAAGCCACAAAGCAAAACACGTGTTTCCTAAAATCCCTTTTTAATGTTAACAGCCTGGGTATCCTTCCACTGATGGGCCAGGTTTATACCACCACAGCAAGTCAAGTAACAGGTTATCCACCTTGATTTCAGGAAGAAGAGGAAGTACTGTGAGGAATTCTCAAGCAAGCTATGAAGACAGCTCATGATGAGTGCAAGATCATTGTGCACAAAGGGAAGGAGAAAACAGCTGGCCAGCCTCAGTTGCAATGGTGTTTCCTCCTCCAGTGCTGGGTGGGAGTACAGATGCATGAGGTTCTTGGAGGACAGGCACAAATGCTATGGGAGTGCAAACCTGACCTAAGATATGTGAAAGGTCCAGCACAGGATTGGAACCATACTCTAACATTGAGGAGGGTAAGACTCACTGGCCAATCAAGGACACCAGGCAAACATGACAGTCAGACTAAGAGGAGCATTCTTCCTGGTGACTTGTTGAAGTTTGTTTTGGCTTAACAGGCTTGAACAGTTCTCTTTGCCCTGACTTGAGTGCTGCTCTTGGGTTCTGTGTGGTGACTTCAAGTAAGTTCAGTTTTTGAGACATTTTGAGCACGGGGTCTCTGTCCATATTTAGTAGAATGTGGAGGAGCAGTGGAGCTGGTGTGGTAGGTCCTCCCTGTTGATGGATGGGAAGCATCAGTCACATGTAGCCAGATGTGGCCACCTGTGAGGTCCCTTGTGGTGCTCCTCATTTTGTACATCAAGTGGTGACATCTGAATAACTTCACTAACAGGTCTGAATCTGCTCAAAAAATTTGTACCAGGGGCTCACTTTTAGAAATGTCATGGGCAGAATTCCAAACATGGACAACCCTAGTTTCTTTTGATCCTTATACAAGTTCTGCCCTCAGCATTTACTATTTATGTGTAAGATCCACCTGCAGTTAATTTTGTAGAGCTGTTAAAAGACATCTCATATATTGGGAGCACTACCATATTAACCTGTGCTGTAGAAGAGTAGAATTAATAATGTAAAGGACTTACCAAGCTTAGGGAATAATGACAGTAAGTAGCATTTATTTGATATAGTACTGCCTCAAAAACATCTCACAGATGAGTAGTATGCTAAGCAGGCTGGTTCGAGACTAGGATTCACATATTTGTTCACCAGGTTTTTCTAAATATATTGCTGCAAATCATAACAGATGAGGCAACTGTAATGTACAACACGAATGTTCATTTTCTTGGCACATGCCCATAGCAAAAATGAGGACTGTAATAAGCATTTCTATGGGTCATTACAACATCATAACCAACATTAAGGCCTGGTGTGCCTCAAGTGCCGATTTTCTAATTGAGAAAAGCATAGTTCTGCCTCATTGGAAAGACTACACTAGCTGACAGCCATTTGAGAGGGAAAAACACCTGTGTAGTTGCAGTCAGGAGCTAAGCATGACTGTCTTCTGAAAGGCTCTAAGAACAACTGATACAGATGCAAATACTTACAGCCAATCACTGGACTCAGGTCAGTGTTAGGGGAAGACTTAGGGGAAGGAATGAAGATGCTCTGAGAGATGACAATCCCTTATGAAGACCAAGAGTATCTAGTAGCCCAGATCCCTAGATGCTCACAGAGTTTAAGCAAGCTACCAAAGAGCATATATGGAATGGTGCATAGTCCCAGGAACATATATAGCAGAGGACTGCATTGTCTGTACTCGGTGGGAGACTACACAACTAATCCTGTAGAGTCTTGATGTCATCAAGGAAAATGGCAGATGTGAGGTTGTTCTGGTAGCATAGCTAGCAGGAGTGGAGGTGGGTGATGGAGCACCCTCTCAAAGTAAAAGGGGAGGGGAAATATGGTAAAGAATGCTGGGATGTGGAACAGGATAGTTGAGCAACATTTGTAATGTAAGTAAAATACAATTGAGAGGGGTTTGGGAAGAGGGAGAGATAGATGATAGATAGATAGATAGATAGATAGAATTGTATGGAGGGCTAGCCTTATCCAACATGTGTTTCCATAAGGTCCTCATGTATGTAGAATGACATAGCTCTTCTCAAACCCAGGAACATGCTTGGCAAAGCCAGTAACAGGCTGGGCCTTGGACCTTGGGAGCTTTTCCTGAGGCCAAAATGTATTGAGAATAAAATAGAACTCCGTTCTAAAGTCATATATCCTTGGGAGAGCTGGCAATGGTCTGCGGCCAGGGCCTTCAGGATGTTTTATATCCTCAGAACCCAATTCTGTCCAACATATGGGGCTGCGGTTATCTGTCCTAAGGACACTGTAGGCTTGCTCAGTAATGTTCTTGAGATATGGTGTATTCTCCTTTTGAAGCATTGCTTATGAGATCCCCCCAAGTTTGTATGATAGTTTCTGCTGGCTTCATAGAAGTCTCCAATTTCTTTCCATTTTCCCTCTGTAAGTAGTTCACAAGATACTATTCTTAAGAGCTTTACTTAGCATAAGGCATGGCTTCTCTGAGACCTTCCCACCACAACATTTATATATCTTACTTTATACTTTTTCTCTTTTCCATCGTCTGAAACCTCTGACTTATGACCCTGTCACTGAAGAATGACCCTATGTATTAGGGTACTCATGTAATTTGGAAATAATTTCTGGAATATCTTTGTTGTGTAAATTTTCCATCTTCCTAATTAACTAGATTTGCCATCTCCTGCCCCTTTTTATTTGTCTAAAGTATATTATGGGGCCTAAAACTAAAAGAGCATTAGCCAGAGCCTTCATGCTGTCATTAAAGATATTTTAGGTAACATTTAATTGTATGAAGAGTGATTTCTCCCTGTGAAAGCATATTTATTCTAAGACAGCTGTATTTTCAGCCTTTTAGAAAAATGTTTCAAAAAAAAACATTATGATGACTCAGGTCACCTGGCTGCCAGTATGATGCACCCCAGGGCAATCACCTTGCTTTCCTCTTAATTAAACTTCCTGCATTCTTTAAGTAAAATGCTGTACCATAACAGAGTTTTAAAATTACCCATTGGAATCATCCATTGCAGCAACAGGAAATGGATTTGCAAGTGAAACATGGCTTTTACCTTCAGAACAGGACATGAGAATCAGGTTACTGTGTACACAGCACAGTGAAATAGGCTAGGTAATAGCTATATATAGCTGAGTCTCTCTCCAGGCCTAGGTCCTCACGTCTATTTAGTCCTGATTCCACTTTGCTCACTGCAGGGGGCACTTCCTGTTTCTGTTCACACACACTAGCTCCTCTAATAGAAAGATCTGGGGGTTTCCTGCTCACTGCAACAGAGTACCTTGTGCAAAGAGTTCCTGCAAAGCCCTTCTGGGTGCATTAATCACCACATTTGTTATAAACTTAATTGTTACACAAACAACAGTTTAAAATCATTAGCTGTATATGACAGTATCTCTATCACAGGAAGCTCCACTTGCTTCAGAGGGAAGAAAGGTCTTGGGAAGAGTCTGGTCAGAGCTCTGGTGAGGTTGTATAATTGCTTAATCCAGGCAATAAGAAATAAATGCAATATCACTTCTGCACTTCCAAATTAACAAGGACATACAGGCCCTACCCACTCTGAAGCTAGAGGCCCAAAGATGGCAGAAAATGCCTGAGACTGTCAGAAGGGAGCATGAGAGTGGGGAGGGCAGGATAGACTGCATAATGGGCTCTGATTATTCTCTTGGTGTTTTTCTAATGGAAACAACTTGGGCAAGCTAACAATTCCTTTCTACTACAATGATCTATCATAAGTCAAATAGTTTAATCTCCCTCTCACAGTTTTGTATGATACATTTTCAATCTAAGCTCATGTTTACTGCTCCAAGAAGAACCCACTTTCCTCCTGTGTGCTACTTTGCCATCTCTTGCCTTCACTTTTCAGGGGTGATTTTGATTAATATTTGTTGGGAACCAGCAAGCTTGGCTCAATGCCCACAGCTGAGCTGTTTGCACAGCCATCTTGAGAAAAAAACATCCCACAGCTTAGCTTGATTCCGGCCTTCCTGCCTGGTATGGTAGGGACTTCCCAGGTGCCAGACCTATGGCTATGATTGTTTTTTCCTGTTCCCTTCCCTGGCCTTTAGTCTATATATTGCTGGTCTCTCAGAAAAGTGTTGGCATTCTCCTTACAGAATGACCTGTGTCTGTGTTTTCTGTTAATCCCCCAGACCTATGCCCGTTACTTGGTACTGGGGTGGAGTGAGTGCTGTCAAATTTCCATGTCTTCAGCCCTGAAACATAAAGGTTATTATACCATACACTGACCTTCTTTCACAATAATTTTTTTTAATGTGTGTATCAAATGAGGTACAAGAAGAACGGAGGAGTAGCCCCTTGTTCTGGACTCAGTGAAGCAGTATAGGGCAAAACCAAAACAGGGAAGTGGGAAGGGTTGGGTGGGAAAACAGGGGGAGGGAAGGGGGCTGATGGGACTCTCGGGGAGTGGGGGGTCTAGAAAAGGGGAAATAATTTGAAATGTAAATAAAAAATTTATCGAATAAAAAAAAAGAAAAAAAGTGTTGCCGCCAGCGGCCACATACGAACTGGAATACCTAGAAGAGAATTCTGAGGTTAACGGGAAGGGGACGAAAGAGAAATGAGTCAAGAGGACATTTGCCCATAGAGACCGACTTTACTATCAATTAGCCAATATTTATAATCTTGGAAAAACCACCCTGCCCCCCAAATGGCTGAGAGTTCGTAGGATCTTCTTCTCGGCGGGTTTTCTGCTGGTCTCCGGGTGGAGCTGTGCTGAGGCCTTGGTAGTTAAGGTGAAATCAGCTGTATTGTTCTCAATGGAACTAGGGCAAGAGATAATGCGGAGGGGGTGGGGGAGGGTGGAGGCTGTAGGCCAGGAATTTCGCAGCTTGAATAGGCCGGAGATAACGCCTGGGGAAGGGTGGGGGTTGCCAGCCAGGAGGGTCACAGCTAAATGCTGTGGGGGGGAAAGAACAAAAAAGTACCTGTACAAAAAAAATACTAGAATGCAAAGAAAAGTGTGTGTAAGTGTGTGTGTGGGTGTGTGCACATGCGTGCATGTGTGTGTGTGTGTAAATGTGTATATCATATTGTTCCAAGGAATCAAACTCACGCTATGTGGACTGGTGGATCCTTCACTCACTAAGATGTCTTGCAAATGTCTGCTTATGTTCTCCTCTAGGGATTAATTTGTTCCTGTGACCCACCTCTGACTATTCTCAATTCTGGAGTACACTGAAATTTGTCAAAACTAGAATCTGTTTTCTTTTCCAGGGAATCAGTTTAGTAGGAGTGGCTGACCTCTTCCTATGGAGATGCTACATCTCCTAATAATGCTAATCATAGACACAGCCAGGGTGAAAATGAATGGCAAGGGAGAGGGGTGTGGTGAAAGTGCTTTTTGAACAAACCCTGTACTTGAGCAGTAAGGGCTTCTCAGAGACATGTTCAAACCTGCTGTCCTCCATGTAGGAGGCTCAGAACACCTGAGCTGACAGAGGCACTCTCCACCCTCCCAAGGAGACTGACTCTGCAGGCTGTGCAGGCAGTGCCATGTTTACAGCTGTGGTAAGCCATCATCCATGCTATGGTGGGCTTCGGTCATTTCTGGCCCTGTAAGTAAGTCCTCTCACTCACACTCCTGTCAGCAACCTCTGCTCACTGACAAAACCTTACACAGAGCTTTGTAAATGACACAGTTGAAAAGTTCTAGATCACATTAAAACTGACAATGTATTGTGAAATCTCTAAGTGAATGAGAGAAAGATAAATTTCTTATAATGGAAATGAATACAACTGAGACGGAAATTTGGTGAAGACACCAATTAGTAGTCTTGCCGGGGCGTGGATTGGATGCTTTTAGTAACTTTCCAGGCTTAAAACGTGTTGTTCCTAAGGCAATGTTCATGTAATCCAGAAACCTTAGAAATCAATGTAATTTTCAACATTTAGAAGCTGTGGCGAGATGAGAGGAATGAAAAAGAAAATGAAATTGGGTCTGGATCACATTTCTTTTATGCTGGGACATATGCACCAGGGGTTTCATCCAGGGTATCCTGCACCCTTCTGAACCCTGGGTTTTCAAAGGATCCCACTACTGTCTCTCTCGCAAATCTGGTTCCATCTGAAAATGAAAGCACCTGGAAAGAATAATAATAATAATCAACATCTGAGTCAGGCAGGAGTAGCACACGCCTTTAATAATAGCACTTGGGAGGCAGAGGCAGAGGCAGGTGGGTTTCTGAGTTCGAGGCCAGCCTGATTTACAGAGTTCAAGGACAGCCAGGGCTACACAGAGAAACCCTGTCCGAAAAACAAACAAACAAACAACCCCCACCAAAAAAAAAACAAAAAAACAAACAGAAAAACAAAGTAAAAAGAAAGAAAGGAAGGAAGGAAGGAAGGAAGGAAGGAAGGAAGGAAGGAAGGAAGGAAGGAAGGAAGGAAGGAAGGAAGGAAGGAAGAAAAGCAGTCAACATGGGATTCAGCCTCTGCCTGTTGATAGCACAGGGAACTTGACTTGACTGACAGGTAACAGTCACTTGTGAAGCAGGATCAGATACTGGACATTGGGAATGTGGGAGATGTGCTTTCCTGTAGACACAGTGCCCACTGCTGCAGTAGTCACTGGCCTAGTTCTTGTAGGCAGAGCTGCAGATCTCTGCAAATGAACCATTCTGGTTTAGGAGTCTTTCATTGGCTCCTGCTCCCTGTTGATATGGAAAAGTCTGAGGGTGCAGAAACCATGCACTTATCCAGACCAGAAGCCAGTGCTAGTGAGAAGCCATCAGGCTGCCCTCTTTGGTTTCTTGTTGTCAGACAATGTGCCCACCAGTGAAATAACTCAAAGGACTCCTTAAAAAGTATGGGTAGAGAGATGCCAGACATGTCATAGTTTTAGTGCCCGGCACCACGCCTTGAGAGTAAGCGTTGAGGCCAAAGCATTGGAAGCATGGGTCCAGACAGAATTCCACTGCAGCCTCCCTAGCAGTCTGATCCTGTCGGCAAAATGAAAGCAATGAGAAACAATATACCCAAATTGAAATAAACAAACAAGGACTCTGGGCATCAGAAGTTACTCAAAGCAAACCGCTGGTACCTGCGCTCCCTCTACTGGGAAGAAGTCACTGGCTTGCAGCTCTGAGCTGAGAACAGCCTATGCTTCTTGCCAGACTCATTCATTGGCCAGGCTCCCTTTGTGGGATCCACCAGTGTGGACAAGCAAGCAGACAACTAACCATGGGCTTGGCCAGGATCAAAGAGCTGGCCCCAAACCCTGGGTGTGCGAGTGAGAAGCCATCAGTTAGTGTCTTCTGTCATCTTGCACACTGGAGAAGTGCACACCAGGGACATAGGCATGGAGCAACTGCAGAAGGAAAGGGGTGTGGGAGAAAGACAGCTCACAGAGCAGAGCTTTAGGGTCCTGGACCGTGCTGCCCTGAAAAACAAACAAACAAAACGCTGGGTGGTGGTGGTGGTGGTGTTGCACACCTTTAATCCCAGCACTTGGGAGGCAGAAGCAGGCAGATTTCTGAGTTCGAGGCTAGCCTGATCTACAGAATGAGTTCCAGGACAGCCAGGGCTACAGAGAAACCCTGTCTCAAAAAAACAAATAAACAAAAACAAAAACAAACCAACCAAACAAACAAACAAAAACCTTCACAACAAAGGAAGGCAGCTTCAATTGAGATTCTGGCAGATACCAATTTTATAGACCTCCAGAGATGGGCAGTGGTGGGGTAAGGCAGATGCCTTGATACACTTGTAGGGCCAAAAGCGTGTCTTTACCAACAACAGCTTTGCCATTCGTCTTGTAAATGGAAAGAAACTGGATGGATTTTCAGCATTTAGAATCGACAAGGAACTGAACGGACAGAAACAATCAGAAAACACGGGGTCTGCAGCACATCTACTGCATACTCATAGCTGAGTGCCAGGCTTTTCTGTCAGCATTTAGTAATGTGCCCTGGGTTCAAATCAAATCCCACCTCATCCTGCCAGGAAGAATCCGATCTGGTTAACAAGACAAAAGTACAAAAACAAAATCCCCCGTGGGATTGGAAATGACCTTCAGACTTTCAGCCAGGGCCTGCTGACAGCCAAGAAGAACTTGGCTCTGTGGGAAAGTCATAGTTATTTGCACACTGAGAATGCAAAGGGTGGGCCTTCACCATTGGTATTCCTCTCTTGGGGGAAGAGCTGCCCCATGGCGATCCCTGCTGTGAAGACATGGCAGTGCATGGAGCTCAGAGGCAGAGCTGGGGATCTAGGGAGCTTTGGAGCTTCTGGCTCCTTCCTTTTCCCCTGCTCCAGCTGAGGCCTCTATAATTGTGCACAAGCTGACAGAGGGACTAACTATGGACTTGCCCTGGATTGCACGATTTGCCTATAACCTGGGGTACGCAAGTGAGTCATAAGGGGTTATCTTCTGTTTTCCTTGTCAGTCAAGTGTATTATTGGATTTGGGCCCCAAGACAAGAGGGCAAAGTACAGCGAAATGGAAAAGACCAGCTGAGAGGTAAGAGTAATAGAGTCCTAATCCGTGCCATCCGGGAAAACCTTAGGTGAACAGAAATGAAAGCAGCTGCAATGAGATTTGTATTTGCACTGAGTTTATCATGTTCCTGGAGAAGGGGACGGTGTCCCACATCTTGGCAAGCTTGTAGGGCTGAAAAGGTCATTTACCTAAGGTACACCAAAGCAAATGCAGCTTTAACCGAGATTCAAGAAAATACCTAGTTTGTAGACCTCCAGTATTTGGTGAGGGGGATGGGGCAGATGCTTTGGTACTCCTACCAGGTTCAAAGTTTGCCTTTACCAACTACAACATCAGCATGCATTTCCTAATAGAAAGGACAAAGAGCATTGGGGACACTCAAAGACACAGGACATAAAATATGAGACAGAAACAAGGGCAGAGGAGTGGGCAGGTGGAGAGGTGAGTCTGTGTCCTGAAATTTCATCTCTATACTTAGCTGTTCCCCCTGACCATCTCTCTGCTGGGAACACAGGATTAGCATCTGCTAAGGTCTCCAGCTAAAGAAAGAACTCTTAACAGGATTTCCAAGCAGGTCATGGTGACACATGCCTTTAATCTCAGCATGAGGGAGGCAGAGGCAGATCTTTGACTTGGTAACAAGCTTGGTCTACAAAGTGATTTTCACAACTTCCAAGGTTACACAGAGAAACACTCTCTGTGGTTGTTATTCTTTGTTATCAACTTGATTATATCTCAAGTTAAGGAAAATCCAAAATTAGATGACGCACATACAAAAGATTTTTGATTACTTTGTAGATAGTATTGTATATCTTGGTGTAGGAAAACTTGTTTTAATCCAGTTTGTGTGTGTGTGTGTGTTTGAAAGACACAAGCTTAAAAACACATATCTTTGTTAATGTGACTGTTGTTGTTGTTATGAAGTTTGTCTGTAGTATCACAGGCTGTCCTGCAACTCACTTTGTAGACCAGGCTACTCACAGAGATCCACTTGCTTGATCTAGTACCATACCACTGGGATTAAAGGCTTGAGTCACCACACCCAACAGAAGATACTCACCTTTAATCCAGAGATTCAATCTGGAACACACACCTTTAGGTTGGGCCACACCTTCATCTTGAGACCTATTTAAGAACACAGAGGAAGAACGTTTTCACATTGCCTG